>NW_019525144.1:1524202-1554089 GCF_002814215.2 Seriola lalandi dorsalis
GGGGGGGGGGGTGAGGAGGGATGTGCGTGCAAGACAGACAGGGAGGAAAGGAGAGTGAGGGCGAGAAAAAAAAAAAAAAAGAAGATGACGACGCGTGCTGCAGTGGAGCTCCTCACCCACAAAGGAACCCCATGCAGCCTCAGCCACTGAGCCAGAACCACTGCAGCTGCGACGCTGAAAGTTAGTTTGTGTGTGTGTGTGTGCGTGTGTTTGCAACCAAGTTAAAGTGTTTGTGTGCGTGTGTGTGTGTGCATGTGTGTGCGTGTGCTTGTCTGTGTGTTTATTTGAACCTGTGGTGGGAACTGCGGCTTTGAAACCCCAACCACATGTGAGACTGAGGTCTGAATTTCTGCAACACACTGCAGAGCGGTGTGTAGGAGTGGGTTAGAGAGAGAGAGAGGATGTGAGAGACCTGAGACAGAGATACACACGGACAGAGAGAGAGAGAGAGAGAGAGAGTGAAAGAGCAGGAGACCAAAAGTGCCAGAGAGGGACAGAGAATAAGAGAGTAAAAGATTGAGCAAAACAAAGATTAAACAAAAAGGAGATGAGGTCAAAGGGAGGAGGGAAATGGTGAAATATGGACATGGTGGAGGGCAGGAGGGAGGGAGGGAGGCAAGCCATGACGGAGACAAAGAGTGATAAGGGGGGGTGCAGAGGAGAGAGGGCGCAGAGCAGAGTTAGGAGATGTAAAGTGAAAGAAATAGATGGAGTAGCTGTGAGTGAGGGGAAAGGATAGGAGAGTTGGATTAATGAAATAAATGCAGAGGAGGGCTCTGGAGAAAAAAAGAGGCGATAGGAGAAGAAGAGAGGCAGGAGGAGAAAGAGGGAAGAGATAGAAAGAGGCGGCTGAGGGGGGCAGAGGCAGAGGAAGAGATTAATAGTTTTGTAGATCTGCTCCTGTGTTGCTACCTCAAGAGTAATGCCTTTTTTCTCCAATCCTTTCTACCATCCTCCTAGATTCCCATTTAAAAAGGGCTTTCTGAAATAGACACAGACACAGTCTCACGCACACACATACGTACACAAGACGCACACACAATGAATATCTGCCGTGATTCATGTAAGCTGTCGCCATTCCAGTGAGCATTTGCCAGCTCACTAATAGGAGAGATTCTTTAATACTGCGCCACTGAGGATTTCAAAGCCACTTACTGTAGTTCACATGTCTCCCAACACATTCAAAGACCTGGGCCCTCAATCTACTGCCATAAATAACCCACAATAGTAGGCTGTTGCATCTGGAGGGGATATTTGTGGAAGTGTATGTGTGTATGTGTGTGTGTGTACTCCCGTGTTGCAGGTGAACACATACTTATAGCTGCTTGGTCATGCAAGAGAAACACTAAATAGTCCCATCTGCAACAGTTTCTAGAGAGGAACTTTGATCTTGGTGCTTATGATTAATTACTTCAGCACCATATCTGTCAGTGCCACTGAGGCTCCCGGGCCATTCAGCTCAATATCCACCATGTACAACATCAGCATGTTCAAAGCTTATACTAGAACCTATTGTCTGGGGTTTGCCTCCTTGTGTAACAAAAAAAAAAAAAAAAAAAAAAAAAGGTGATAAAATACCGCAATTTATGACTTTATGGTAAAATCCGCAATGATTAAGAAAGCTTCCTTCTCTAATTTACCCTGGCAAGACTTCCAGTACCACCCACCGTGCACAGACAAAAAGCCTCCATCAAATTATGTTAATGATAGTGTAAAACATTTATGGCTTATAGTTCTTAGTGCTGCAAACTCTGCATTTCTGTTCCTCTGACTCTATCTTTGGGGCTTCACCTGCAGTGGCACTGTGTTCCTGCGGCTGAAGTTGAGCGCTGGCGTCATTAATATTTAACTCTGGAATGCTAATGATCTCTCTGAATCATATCATCACGCCACAACCTCCAATTAACCTCTCAAGAACTCACCCCCCACCCCACCCCACCCCGTTTCTCTTTCCCTCCCCTCTCATGCTCTCTCTCTCTCTCTCTCTCTCTCTCTCTCTCTCTGACTTTTCTGTCTCTCTTTCTCTTAACTGTGCCTTTCCTCCTCACTCTCAAGCTCTCTCTGGGACTCTCTGCCTTTGCCTCCGTCACCTCTTTTTCATCTCTAACTCTCTTTGGCACATTTCGCTTCTCAAAGAATGTATGCTGAGGCAGTTTTCCCTCGCTTGTGTTTGTGTGTACTTGTGTATATGAGCGTGCATGCATGTGTGTGTGTATGTGCATGCCCTGGGTGCTGTCCAAACCTGAAAGACAGCTCCTGCCTTTCAGAGTTCATCTGCTCTGCTGAGAGATCCAGGGGCCTGTCCTCCATTTGTCCTTGGTACATTTTTAATAAAGCTAATCGGAGATTGGTGGATGAACCTTGATACCTGCCTGTCACTCTTTCAGTTTTCATTCTCTCCACAATACACTTTGTGTGCGATGGGCAGAGGGAGAGCGCTCTCTAAGGTGTTGATGTGGTTCAAAAAAAGAGAGTTTTTTCTTTTTTTTTTTTCTAGAACTTGTGGAGGTATGAACTTCCTCCACAATACCGTGTCCTCATGAAGTTGAGCACAGGTTTGTGAAACGTGCCTGATCTATGCATGTATGAATCCACATATGAATACTCTGAGATTTAAAATCATTGTATCGTATCAGTCACACCGTGAGTCATTCTGCTATTTTGTTAAGAAAAGCATACTTATTATCAGTGAGGGGATGAATGTGACATTTTTTTTCCCATATTATTAATTATTCACTTGACTCTGCCCTATCTTTACCTTTTACATTACCTATACCATTTCATTTCACTGATTTACTACAGAGTATAGTTTGCTTAAGTGACACTGAGCGTGGAGTCAATTATAGATACATTGTTGTTGTAATTACATTTTTCAAAATAGGTCTGCCTCATACACCGTCATAGCACACAGTATGGACTCATGGTGTGAACAATTTGCGTATTCAGCTTTAAGCGGCAATCTACAATATTCCTTATTAAAAGAAAGAAAGAAAGAAAGAATAAAAAATTCCAAATCACACCATCCACAGAAAAAACTTTTCAACAAAACTAAATCACCGAAACAAAGTCAAAGATGAAAGAGTACCAGTTTGTAATGCCGTTCCATCTTTGTTGCAGCTATGTAGCTGCCAATACCTTCTTACTTGTTCTTAACACCAGCCAACTGGAAAAAAATCATCCCTTTAGTTTTATTTAAAACTATTATCACTATTGATATACACCAATATACACTTTAATATTGACTAAAAACCTTTACATCTGCACAGAAAAGTGAGTGGCACCAATATTTTACATGTTCAAATCGATATTCTCAAAGCTTCCATCTAAATCTGAAGCTCCATTAATATTTTTTATTTCAACATTACCATCTGTAATGTTAACCGGTTGCTAGTACTGCTGATCCAACTGAGAATAAACATCCAACTCTGCTGTCTTATTACCAATCTCAGACTATGTCTACATTAAGCCATTTTAAAATGCCATTTTTTGTCCACTATAGCATTTCCATGTAATTTTCAGCCAATATACATCTATATGAATGTGTTAGGTTCAGTAAATTATGTTATTAGATACCTTTTAACTCTTTCTTAGAAGGCTAATTTTCCCTAAAACAACTCACTACAGTGCGAGCATTTCGCTCATAAACATTAGTGTGCGAATGTTTAAAATGATTCGGGTGCACCGGTGCGAGTAACTCCCGAGTTCCAAGGGTTGCCATTTCTAAACCGAAGCTAAATTTGTAAGAACCCAGAGCATTTTGTCGGTACTTCAAGAGACCAGTGAGAGAGATTAGCAGTTAGGAAAATATGATTTGGTGTTTATGGGGCATGCAACTTCTGCTCTCTGCTCCCTGCTCTCTGTTTGACAGTTTGACGGAGGGCAGGGCTCAGCTCCTCCACACACACAGCAGACAGCAGGGCAGAGAGGTCGCGGAGGAGCGAGTGAGTCTGGCTGGGGTGAAACATATTATTCAAGTCGACAACATCTATGCTCATTACTGCACTGCAATAAAACCTCAGCAAGTAAAAAGCCAATAAGAGCAATTTATCAAAACACCTGTTAACTTACCATAAACATTTAGAAAAGATGTTTTTCGAGCTCAGCCCACAGTCTTCCATCGCAGCTGGTTTTGTGTTAACCATAGTGAGCATGTTAAGGTGACTGCAAATTACTATGAGCAAGCTCAAATAAAAGCTGACTGTATGTAGCCTGATTTAACAGTTTACCCTAAGTTACAACATATCTTAAGCTGTGCTGGTTCTGAGCTGAGACAGCAGCCCTTCCTCCCTCCAGCTTACCTGTGAATGCACATCAGTGGTAAGAGAGAGGTAGGTAAATGTGCCACAGAGTGTAAAGAGAATGCAGATTTTTTTTGCCCCAACCAAAAAAAAAAAAACCTTCAGCTTCATACAGAGATGAGGATGGATTCAGTGCAATATTTTTTGGTCATTTCTAGTCTGATTCTGGGGGAAGATTAGGACAAGGTTTCTAACACTGAACCAGCTTGTTATTGGCCTTCCTGGTCCACGGTCAACGTTACTATATTGCTGTATTATTATTGTATATTGTGACTCAAGAATGGTGTACATGAAAACTTGCAGTTTACAAACAAGGCTTTTGAGTTTTTTTTCTTTCTAATTGCTGTCTTTTGTCTGGCATCCATGTGAGTCTTGGCACACCTATCCGATTTTAAACCATAAGAGACTGTGAAGGAACACACAGTGAGCCGCTTGTGAAATACACTCGGTGTGACAAAGGAGTTATAGATCAGTCAGCAAAGCACATGATACTTGGCTGGTTGCAGAATTAATGTTATGGTGGCTTCCTTCATTTTACTCTATTCTTCTTCATTTTAAGCAACATGTCCCTGCTGAATGAAAAGAGTACCCACATCATGATACTACATCCACCATATTGTGTAGTGTTCTTGAGGAAATATTGTTTGAAATACACACTGCCTTGAATATTGATTTATGATTTCAAAATGTTGTCCAACTCAGCTCCTAAGCTCCTCTCTGGGAAACTGCAAACTCCCCTTTTGACATGGTTCTTCTTAAGTAATGGTGCCTTTGTAGCCCCACTCCCATAAGCCACTTTTATGCAAAGCTCTGGACGTGATTGACTATTGCACCTTCACTCTCAACAGCTGAAGTCTGTGGCTCTTTTGTGTCTCTTCTAGTCACATGTTTCTACTCTTTTTCCTCCACTACTCTCCCACTGAATCTAAAAGTGCTCGCAGGGATATCTAAGCACTTTGATTTCAGTTTTTTTCCCATTTCACTTATGAGTGCATCTGTATTACTTCTTTACACCTCTTACTTCCACTGGATGTGTTAAGTCTTCATTTTCACTTCTTTTCTTCATAAAATGGTTATTTGTGAATGTGGGATTTTACCAGAACACATCTGTTACCTATGCCTGCAGCATTTGCAGTGATAGTGAAGTGCAGTGAAATCCTTACTTCCAAATAACAACATCGTCTGACAAAATCGACAGAAATCCAGGTTAATGACAACAGCTCTGCTTTGTAATCAGTTATAGTGGCATTTAAAATGAACAATCACAGAGTAAGTTACAGCCGACTAAAGATTGTGTTAACTTTACAGGAGTGGGGAACCCTCAGGGCCTTCTAGCCCTTCAGACACGGCCAAACAGTATTTCAAATATTATATCTTAGCTCTTTCTTCTAACTCTAAATTAATAGTTATTCTCTTTTAATTTTAACCTCGTGTTCTATCAACTGCGCTTCAGAGATGAAAGGGTCGCTGTCCTAATACCATGGAAATAGAGTTATCCAATTTTTATTCATTTTTTGTTGCCTAGTGAGAGAAAAGGTTAGCTGCCTCACTCATTGATTAGTTGGTTGGTTATTGGTTGAAGGCCTAGCTCTAATACTCAGGGTTTGCCACTGATTTACAGCCATAACCTTCACAGGGTTGGCTTACTTTACTGTTTGAGGAAAGCTCTTTACGCACTGAAACAACAAGCTGCTGTTTTAGGTTTTAGACACTCTGGAGGCCATTTTTGAGAGAAGAAGTGAGGACTGAAATGAAGAGAAAAAGATGATTTTACAAATTTAACCAGCTTAACTTACAGTATGCGTACTCTCAGTCACATTGCATCCTAATGAGTCCCAATGGCTCTCACTGACCCGAACATATACATTTGGGTCAGTATCCAGCTGCTTTCAGTACACAAGTTCACATGAAATGATTTTACGCTATGTGCTGGGTGCAAAAATGCTAGTGGCCAGCAAAGAAGTTGAAAGACCAAATAGAGACTCAGATACTTTGCAGCTGTTGAACCAAACCAGAGATAAAAGGCTGCTGAATAACTGACTTCATCTAGCAGGCAGCCAGAAAGCGGTCTATTTATTGCCTAGTCATATGCTAATACATTAGCAATGTGATAAACTCTATGCATGTCAAGGAAAATCTTTCAGCCCTTAAGTGTTTCAAAAATGAGTTTTGGATAACTTTGTGTGTGTAAAATCCAAAACTACATAAAATTTCATTTCAAATGTTCATGAAATGTCAAAACTGTGTCAGGTCTGAATACTATTTCCCAAAAACATCTCAAGGCTAAATGGATTGTAAAGCATCTTTTTTCCTCAGAACACCCAAGGACACTTAATTAACTTGCTCCTCACCTATTAGAAGAATATTAAGAGTGTTTTGAAAACTTAGAAACCTGCACAAGGAACTGTAAAATATTGTTTCTTTTTAATATTTTAGCCTGTAGCTAATGCTCTGTGTGACTAAATATGGATTTTCCAGCAGCTTGACTTACCATTAAACTATTGCATAAAACATCCGAAAACTAATAATAAAAAAAAAAAGAAGAATCCTAAAAAGGACAGATTTGTGAAATAATTTGTAATAATTTCAATGTTGTCAGTTGTGTGGGGATCATAAATTCATACAGATTATTCACAGTATTCTGCAACAGTCTATGATTTGTGATGAGTCGATGTTTTTGTAATTATTAAACCAGAACCAAAAGTCTTGTTCTTGTCAATTCTGGCTTTCACGTTTACATTAAACTGACAGGTTGGTGCATTTGTCTCCTGCACTGTGTCATGATGAAGGTATCACATACATTGATTTTCTGCATTGACTTATTGCACCATTGAACTAGAAGAATATAAATCAAATATAATCTGCCAGCGCTGCTGCATCTTCCCCCGTGTCCCTACAAAAATGACAACTTTCCCTCCCCAAAGCAAAATCCCCCATCCCAGACCCACAGCCTTTTTACACACTTACTCCAGTCTTGCTAATGTATTGCAGTACATATCTCTCCCCTTCATCCCCCCTCCCTCCCTCTCTTTTGTAGCAGTGATTGTGATGAATTGAGTCATCTTAAGTGTTTCCTCTCTTTGTGCATCCCGGGAGGATTTCAATCCGCCTCTATTTTCCCTTGTCTCTCCCCTCCTTCTACTGAATCCCCTCACTTTCTGCGTGCTCATTCATCTCCCCGTCCTTTACCTTATTGCAGTTGTTCTCTCCCTCCCTGTTTTATGCCTGTCTTTCTCTCCCTCTCACCATCTCTGCCTCCATTCCTTTCCTTTATTCTGAAAGCATTACTCAAATCACAATCATGCTCTCAGGCCCCTCCACCACCTCCACCACCACCCTGCAGTCAATAGATAATTTGCAGAATGGAGAGTGAATGGGTATTAATAGTAGCAAGCTATGAATTGTACTGCATATCAAATGAAAGCCACGGCAGACTGTAAGGATGATTTTCATGTGTGCACAAAGAAGCAGACACACAGAGGTGCACACAGCCACACACACACACACGCACACACACACACACACAAACAAATCCAAATCTACTTCTACAGCACTGCAGTCCTTCACCAAGGTCATGACCTCCAGTTGTTCTGCATCATAACTAAAGCGCTGGCAACACTCGAGTCAACTACAGGGAGAAAATCAGGGCAGAGTTTTAATCAGCTGCTGAGATATGGTGCAGTGTGCCATCAATGAAATGGTGTCACTGCCACTCATGCATGACGGTTTAGTAATATCTCATACTCTATAAAGAAGAGGCGTTTCCTGATGGCTCTTTTGACTTCGTGAGAAGTAATATTTTGAGGTCATCAAACTGGTAAGGAGTGGATTTCAATACTATCACTAAGTTCTGAGTTAGTGACATCTCGTGAGGACTTAACTGCTTTTTTTATGTAAATCGTATAACAAAAATTTCCTCAACAGGCCCCAAGGACCAAATACCTCCCTATCAAAACATTCCCATCAGGCAGTCTAAAGACATAAATGCTCTGAAATGTTTGAAATGTTTTGGAAAACTAGCAGTTGCCAAGACATCAGATGTTAGACATGTATGGAAGATATATAAATAAATAAAATACATTCTCTCAGTCTCCAGAAACATTCTCCAGAACAGTCAGTCACATCCCCAGCCCCTTTATAAAATTTTTGTCACACTCTTGCCTAGTGGGGTTTCGCTTAATAGAGGAGAGAACTTCCGTATGAAATGTATCTGCAGTACAGCACTTGGCGGTAGATGCCTTTGATTTGCCAATCAAGATGGTGACTTTTGAACGACCGCCACTGTATGTCAGAGACAGCCAGCCAGAGGGCTGTCAGTGTTCAAAGCCAAGGGTCCTCTCAGCTAAACAGTCTCAGTGTGTCGCAACTCCCACATATCAAGAGATGGCACATCAAGGAGGAGTTCTTGTTGGATTGTATACATCTGTACACACACAAAGTTGATCATATACACTAAACAGTATACACCTCAACTGGGTGGCAACGTATGCACAGTCACAAATATACACACACACACACACACACACACACACACACACACACACACACACACACACACACTACAATGCAGTTTTCTAGGCTGGATGTGTTGGCAGATGACACTGTTTAACACTGTCTCATCTGCTTTCTGCTTTGCCAGCACTGCTATGGGACGCAGCCAGGTGCAGAGAGAGAGGGAGCAGAAGAGAGAGATAGAGATAGAGAGAGAAAGAGAGAAACATGGAGGGAAAGAGAAGGAGTAAAAATGGGTGAAGTTGTACCTTGTGGCAGCACACCAGGGCTGGAAGGAAGTGAGCGGGGAAGGGAAGGATCAACCAAGTGTTGGTGTGAATGAGAGGTGGCTGCAGAAACAGCAGAAGTGAAAGATTTTTTTTTTTTGTTGTTTTTTTTTTTTAAAGGGCAGCAAAGAAAGTGAGATGAAAAAAATAAAGAGACCGTCATGGCTGGGGTGATATATAATATGGAAGTAGAACTTGCGGTGCTGCTCAAGCAGGTGTTGATGACTGTGAATCACTGCCACTTCAACTGTTCAGAGAGGTGGTGTCATCATCAGCACTATTTTAAAGTAGAACAGAGAAAGAACTGGCAAAAGATTTAAAGAAAAAGATTACAAGCAGGGAAAAACACGGGCAGTTCAGAACAAGAGTTCTAGCGGGATAAAGGAGCGGGGATGGGGGAAATGGAGCGGTGAGAAGGACAAAACATAAAAAGAGGCATTAAAGAAACATTTCGCCATCATGATTACATTACATCAATGTTCTTTAAAGTTGCCTTTGTTCATATGATCAGTGGTATTTTTAACAAATGACGCAGCGTAAGCCTGGTTCAACAGTCTCTATGGTACACAGTATTCCTCGGCACTGCTGCTGCACTGTGAGATTTTGACATGCCCCTTCGTTAGGTTTGTTTACCTCCACCAGCCTGTCAGCGAGAAAAAAGGTGAGCAAAAACTGTGGCTTCTACTCTAGCATGTATTATAATATTTGTTATGATAGTGTGTGCAATATAATGCAATATACTGTAACATCACGCAACACAATATCATTTGTAGGTGATATTGCACGCACCCATACATTACAGTGTTAATGAATGGCCGTTCTTTGCGTGGTTGGGAAGGATCAGTGGAAACAATGAACATTGCCGCATTAGTTGTACCAAGCTGGTACCGCTGTCAGATTCACCATCTACTTTGAGTAACCATGGACACAGCAAATAATGCTGTTATTTCTAGATGTAATTTGATTTGAAAAAAGAAAAAAAAGATAATTAATTGCATGATACTGTGTGAATCACGAAGCACTGCTCTACTTTATAAAAGGTATTTATCATGAATGAATTGGATAGTAAATTGATGTAAATCAACATAAATGTATCACGTTCAGGACTGTGTCACTGTAGACTGGAACACAACACAGGGCAGTACACAGACATGATTAAAATAATAAACTGCCCTCAGTCTGGATTCATAAGTAGCTTGTTAGGTCAAAGATCGTCTGCAAGTTTGTTGCAGGGAAGTTTGTGTCGCTTAGTAACTAAAAGATAATTAACCACGTTCTGTTTGATCTCCAGGAATAATTTGAAAGTTAGGTTTCCAATGAACTTCAATGTTTGAGGGGTTTGTAAATGTATTGTGGATTCAGTGTATTTGTTGGTTTTTGGATGTTTCTTTTGGGTTATTTTTGAGGAACGTTTCAAGCTTCACCAGTGGCAAGGGAATGCCCGAGAGCCAACGGCTTACTATTACAGAGAAAATACAAGCTTTAGTTTAACAAGATCTCTGCACCCCGCCGGATGACATATTTGACGGAGGCTGGCGGTGTGTTGCCAGAGCCAATGAGGTTGAACTCTTGAGATATAAACTTGTCAGATTTTTTTCTCCTGACAACAAAACAATGGAATTTAGCTTAACAATCCGCAAAATGACATTTAAAGATAAAAGCACACATTGAATGAAAAAAGTATCTTATAGAAATAGGGGGCTGTTATTCTTGCCTATGTTTATCTATTAAGGGATGAAAAGGAAATGAGGAGAGTTGTGCAAAACAAGGGAAGGAAGAGTGGCACACAAGGACAGACAAACACAGTGACTATAACAAGAAGATAAAAGTGACTGAATAAAAGAGTTTCAGATTTCAGATGCTTAAAAGTATATTTATCTTTGATCTTTTCATTACACCACACAGGTTGTTATTTGTTGACTAATTAATCAGTAACCAATTAGCGATAAAAGCGCACCAGAAAAAAGAAAAACACAGTCTTTGACAGCCGGTATTTTGACTGAGGCAGTAATTCTTTAAAAACAGCACTTTTCTTTGGCGAGTATGAAAAAACAGGTAACATTTACCTTCCAGTGTTGTTTTCCAACTGAGGAAACATATGTAAGGTTTTACATTAGATTATTTTAGATCTTCCTGTCGGTGGAATCCAACACCCAAAACCTAAGTAAACAAAAAGTCAGAGGAAAACGTGCTGTACTGGGCAACATCCACAGAATCAGAGGGATTCAGCAAAGAGAAGAAAGTCTATGAGGCTAAAGAAACTCAACCAGCGGGCATTTATGTGTTTTGTTCTGGTTTTGTGTTCTGTTGTTCATGTGCCAACGGCGCTGGCAGCACTTGAAGGAGCTGTGCTGTGCCTGTCTTAGAAAATACTGATGCACAGTCCTCCAAGTAGGATGAAAAAAAAACACTGAAGTCATCTTTCATACCTTGTTTCATGTCTTCATCCCAGCCCATTATCTCTCAGAATGAATTGTTTAGTGCAGAGAGGCATACGGACAGACTCACTTAGGTCGGTTAATATTTAAAAGTACAGGTATTTTAACATGGCTACTATTGTTTTTACACACAGCACTCAGACTATTTCATATTACAGCAAATGTCTTGTGAGCTGAAGTAATGGGTTTAGATAAAGGGATTAAGACACCCACATTTTTAACGTTGATGTAATTCTAATGTAAGGAGAAAATGCGGAAATACTGTTTTCAATATTGAATAAAATACTGAATAAGAGGGATTGCCTGGAGAAATTAAGTTCAATTCGGGTTCAAACTCTTACGACTGTCTGGATTAAAGGACGAGCACAGATCTTTGTGAGTTTGTCCCACTGTTTACCTGACCCAGAATATGACAAGAGGATTGGTACCACAGTGAATCCTCTCTGTGTCTATGGTAGAGTGTATTTTTTTAAACCGTGCATTTTTGAGTGCGTTTTGAGTGAAATGTGTTGACAACTAGTTGATGGGTTGCAATGAAATTTGGTACAGACATTCAGGTCTTCCTCAGGATGAACTAAACTAATGTTGGTGTTGAGACTGGGGATGTCATGATACCAATAATTTGGTAGTGAGCGCCAATACCAATGAAATGCCACAATTCTCAATATCAAATTCGATACCATGGCAAAACATAACATGAAACAACAGAAGCTGACACACGTGCATGTTGCGCGCACACACACACACACACACACACAAAATACAAAATATTCATTTAAAAAGTCTGTGTTATATTTTGACTGACGGAAAGGTAATGATAGAAGCCTAAAATGTCACGAGCACCCAGCTCACGTTATAAGCTGTCCCGGTGTTAGCCCAGACAAGCTACCGTTCATGAACATGTTGATGACATGTTGTTAATATAAAGTTAACAACTGAAACTCACTCACTTGAATTCTGTGTACACGTTGGGATGCCTGTCTTTGAGCTGCTTAGAGAAGTTTGAGGTCTTTCTTTCTCTTTATATTTAACGCTTATCCAAAATAAATTCCTCCATACATCAGGTTTTTGTTTGTTTTTTTTTAATTCCACAAGTTGCAGCGAACCTGTTGCTGCCCTTACATGTAATGATTTACTGCACCTCTTCTCTTTGCGTTTGATGCCAGACTAAGACACTTGTAGGGTCATTATACTGCCCTCACTAGTCCTGGAAGAATCACATCTCAAGTACGATACCTTCAGTGCCTTTGGTACCTATTGTACAAAAACCAATACCAGCAGAATTTTCAGAATTTTGGCATGGACTTTGTACTGAAGTATCAGTACATGTGACATCCCTCCTCTACCCTGAGTTTTTCATGACACTGCAAATGTGTTATAACAATCTGCAGGTCTGTTACTGTCAGTCTCACAGGACAAGAAAGTTTCTTTTAGTAAATGTGCAAAAGGGATAGAGTTAAATTTTATTCACCAGTTCTCTGAACATAAACACAGCCACACTGCATTTCAATAAAATAATAAAATAATCACATCCAGTCTTGTTAGGAAATGTTAGAGCTATAATTTTTTAATGTCACCTAAAGTTACTCAACAGAGAAACCCAACTCCTAGAAATTCTGCACAGTTCTTTGAGTGCATCCCTGGGCACAGAGGCCTGTTGTGTTTTTGGTTGTTTGTTTATGGTTAACTCCATCCATCCAGTGTTGTGGTCTTTCAAATCCCCCACTTCAAGGCCAATTGAGAGCATGGCAGTTAAACAAGGAGGCAGCAGGCTACCTCTGTGAATGGTTTTTATAGCTGACATCGAGGAAATGGTGGCTCTGCAGCCTCACACGTCTTCACACTCTCACACACACACACACACACACACACACACACACACACACACACACACACACACACACACACACATATTCATCTGCACACTTGGACAGACACTTGGGGCTGACATTTCAAACTGTCAGGGAGAATGCTGTCAAACTGTGCATTGTCATGGGACATGCCTGCGTGTAGCTGTGTTTCATTGAGTGTGTGTGTGTGTGTGTGTGTGTGTGTGTGTGTGAGCTTGCACATGTGTTTTGTAGGAGTGTGTTGTTATGTGTGTCTGTGTGTGTGAGCTGAGTGAATATAGTGCTTGCTTTCGCTTGCCTGGGGCAAATTTATATAATAATGTTGATTTATTTTTTTATATAGATATATCTTGGCTGCGCACGCGCGCACGCACATACATTTTCTACGGATTACTGGAACAGACACACGCATTCAGGCTCCTCCCACTATCCCCTCCCACCCCCACCACCATCACTACACACAAACATACCTCCCCACCCCGAACACACACACACACACACACACACACACACACATACACACACACACACCACTCTCTTCTTCCCCTCCCCTCCAAACACACACTTATCGAATTAAATAAAGTCAGCATTTTGCAGCCAGTCCGTTGCAGGGAAATAAAACACCATGTCATTTAGTGCTGATGGGATGGAGCCTCTATAAATAGTCATTTCCTGCTTGGCTTTAATTAAGTGGCGCTACTGTCAGCTGTCACAGAACACAATTATCAAGCAGACCCATTTAGCAAACTAACCCCTTCGCTGTGTCTCTGTCAGTTTATCCCTCTGTCGGTCTGTCACTCTGCTCTGTGTACCGTCTGCTTTACTGCCCATGTTTTTATCCCCATTATCCCCATTTCATTGCTTCTTTGTCTTTGAGTCTGCTTACACGGGTCAGACTCGCTGAGAGTGTTTACCTTGTTTAGTTCTCTTTATATTCTCCTCTCCAGTCTCTCCTCTACTTCTGTTTACTTTTGACCACCGCTCCCTCTCTATCATCTTTCTCCTCTAATCTGCTGCAAGTTTTCTTCCCTGACAGCTTATTTCATGTTTCTCCCTCTGTACTGGCATCTGCCCTTCGCTCCAGCTTTTTTACAAGGTGATTTTCTTTTGCTTTTTTTTTTTTCTTTCTTTCTTAAGGTTCATGTGTAGCTGAGTTTTCCCACGTAAAACTCCCTGTATGTGTTTGCATGTGTGTGTGTGTGTGTGTGTGTGTGTGTGTGTGTCTGTGTGATAACATCGCTGCTGTGTTTACTTAAAAGGTCTGGTGCAGTTCTGATTGGAGCTACACTCGCTGTCTCCATCTGAAAGCACTGAAGCATGTTATTCCCCTGGTACAGAAAGTTAGAGGGAGCGAGGGGAAGGAAGGAGGGAAAGAGCGAAACGCAAAGTGGAGGAGAGGCAAGAAGATGTGTATGTGAAGGGTGGGGGGGGTGTGTGTGTGGGGGGGAGGTAAAGAAGACATGGTAAGATAGAGAGAGCAAGGCCAGGCAGGAGATGGAGATGGCAAGAGAGTAGGATAGAGGGAGGCAGAGAGAAGGACACTGCAAGGACAGTGCAGAGGGAAGAGAGGTAAGTAGGAGGAGGGAAATGCACTCAGGGACGCACTACAGAGAGAAACACACTCACACTCATGCGCACACACTCACAAATTCAGTATATATCTCTCACATAGCCACCCACATGGCTGAATTCATGCAGGGTCTCACATATATCGATAGACAATCGGTCTTTATCACAGACATTCCCGGGACACACAAGCTCTCATTTCCACTGACACACTAACACCAATTCACGATTAATCTCTCTCTTTCTCACACACACACACACACACACACACACACACACACACGCGCGCGCAGAAAACACAGACACAAAGGAATACATAGAACATTCAGTACAAGGCACAAACACTGTTATTCATGTACATGGACATGCATAATGTTTTTTTCCTTCTACACACACTGTTGGGGTTTGGGGGAGGTGAAACCCTAAAATGAACCATGGTTTGTCGCAACTGGAGCGTGAATGGATTTATCACCCTAAAAGTGTGCAAGAGGACCGGCAACAACAGTTTCTTCCAGAGAGGAAGGACATCAGATCATCAGCTACACATACACACACACACACACACACACACACACACACACACTCAGACGCCAGTACAAAATCGCACACCATCTTCTAACTTAAGATGGTGTTCATCCTTGTGTCCACATGTACACACACGTGTGCCCGCATACACACTCTCACTCTCACTCACACACACACACACACACACGCAGAGATGAGAAAGTCCAATTATCAGCTGGCATTCCTCTCTCAGGATAATTTAATGCATTGGGTGAGAGCTTCTCATTTATGTTTGGTAATTACACTCTCTCTGCTTTACACTCCCTTTAATAAGCTCTAACTTCACTGCATAAACCCTTAAATTACATACACGCACACAGACACATACAGACACACACACCCACCTACGCCTGCAGATGAACATTTAAAGGCATGCCGTCTGGAAATTACGCTTGTATTTTTGAAATACATAAAGGCATAAATGTCGGGGTGAATGCATAAATGCATGCGGAACCTCCCCTAACCCTCGAGCATCATCACCACCTCTAACTCCCGACCTCCTGTCATTTTCCTTCACATTATCATTCATTACATTATTGCACTTGTTTTGGTGCTTGGCAGTTTTTTTTCCCCCTCTGTAATTCATTTCTTCGACTGAATTTTCATCAGGGATTATGTTTTGCGTTATGGAAATGCCTGTGATTACTATTCGTTATGTGGTTTCATGATTCGGAGTCTTTTAAATTTATGTGCGTGTGTGTGTGTGTGTGTGTGTGCGCGTGCGTGCGTGCGAACGCTTTAATTCAGAAGGCTTAAACAGACGCAAAAGTTATGTGTGTTATGTGTGCATGTGTGTGAGCGTCTCTGCAAGTGTGTGTGCGTCAGTGTGTGCTTGCATATTTCTTCAACTTGAGAAGTCGTGACTCTCCATCAGTGACAGAGAGGCAGAGTGTGTGCTGAGACTGTCGATGGAGCATCTGAGAGACCAAATTATAGCTGTGTCATCTGCTTCAGTTCCCATTTGAGAAACCTACTGCATAATCATGCAACTCTTTCCAGTTTTTGATGAAAATATATACATAAAATTGGTCTCCAGTGACTTGGATTCTAAACAATAACAACTCATAAAAACAGATGAAAGAAAATCAGATAACATAAAAAAACACAATGGTTCCAACAAAGGGTCTCCTGCTATTTGCTCTGGGGAATTAGTTGTTTTTTTAAGGAAAGCAAGGACAATAGCATGCTTTTGACTTATTGGCTGTGTATTATGTTTGCCTTTAATACTGCAAAACACTGCTCAGCATGTAGGCAGTTTAAAGACATTATATATATATATATATATATATATATGTATATATATATATAATTTTTTCTTCTACTTTCGCACCACCCTTCACTTCTGTACCTCATAGAAGACCTCAGAAAAAGTTGATTGGAGACCCATTAACAACAGCAGCAAAAATACCAGTTTTAAGTCTCAGGTATCCAATTATAAAAAAAAAAAAAAAAATTGTATTTACCCACTATCTATAAATCTTATGTCTCTGGCTCATTAATTGGTCAAACTTAAATCCCAGCTCGCTCACTATCTTCACACTTAAGCAGCTGCATCACAGTTGCCAGTAAATGAGCAATGACTAAGTTCTAACTATGTTTGTAAAATTTTTCCCTGTCTTCCTAATTGTGGCTTCCACTTTCAAAAGTTCTGCTCTCTGTAAAGGATACAACTAAAAGCGTATGCTGCATTCACATGCTAGTTAGGAGGTTATTCTTTCAACTTCGGCGTGTTCATGTGCTTTTAAGTCAGAATGTGGAAACAAAAACAACGCTACTGAAAAAATCTGCTGCATTTTATTACTCAGAGCGTTAAAACATGTTGATAGCTGTTTCTGGAATTTGTGTTATTTATTATCAGGGATACTTCTAATAGATAACTTCTCTGATTGATGTAGGTCATTCTATGTGTACAGAAACTAACAGTTTCAACCTAATACCATATTACAAATTAAATGTTGGCAAAAATAATTGATTTGCAATACGTTAAGTTTCAGCATTACTCAGAGGTTTCTCACACATTTACTTTTGTCCACCATGTTTCTGTGTAGATGACATCACAACTCAGCAAGTCTTGTACCAAAATTTTAACCTTTCACCAACTTTTTGAGTCATTCCGACTTGAGGGGGCGTTCACGTGAATTTTCCCAGTCGGAAACTCGTTTTCCCAATTATTCTGACACCACATGAATGCAGGGTTAATATCCACCAGTTCAGGTTTCAGGGTTTAATGGCTGATTTAAAGTGTTCACTGAAAGTGCTCCTCTAAGTTTTTTTCCAACCTCATTATATGGCAGTACCAGATTCATATCTCTGGTAGACATATTTTACTTGCATGTTGATGCTTTCATGGCATGTTATTCTAATAATGAAAGAGAATTCACAGCAGCTGTAACACGGATTGACAGTGAATTTTAATGTTAATGTTCCAGCTTGGGATCAGTCAAATATGTCTCTGCACAGAGAATAGACTTTGAAGAGTGGAAAATGTCAGGGCAGAGTGAGGATAGATGGGATTCATACGTAGTGTGAAAATAAAAATACAGTTAAAGGAACATGAACGTTAGGCGCGAAATGAATAAGCACCTTTGAAATACAAAAGAAATAAAGACAGTCGAAGCACATAGTTAGGGTTTCTGCAGTCTGTCATTTAGCAATTATGTCATTTAGTAAATCCACACCTCGGTTCATAAGTGGCACAGCTCAAAGCTAGTGTTCAGAGGCCAATAGACCCTTCTGCTGGTAGTAGATACATTTTGTAAATCACTGTATTGATGTTTTTTTGTGTATACTTTAAAGAAGTATGGCTTATAGTCAGTAAACTATCAGTGACTACACAGTTAATGAGGTTAAAAATGAAAAAGATATACAGTAGGCCCAGATGTAAAAATGCAAGCACAAACAGAGTCTTTATGTTCCGGTAAGACATCTCGGACATTTTGTAGTTTTCTATCTCAGAGAGCTACAGGCAGACAGACTTTTTCTCAGCACTCTTTCACCTCCACCAGGGAGGTTATGTTTTCACCCCCTGTCTGTTTATTTGTCAGCGGGATTAAGCAAAAAGTACTGAACCGATTTGAACTGAACATGGTGGAGGGATGGAACATGGACAAGGGAAGAACCCATTAAAGTTTGGCAGAGATATGGATCATTTACTTTGAATTTGAATAGTTTTCTCGGAAGTCTGGAGCATGTTGTTTGACACTGGCCTTGGCAGAGGTCTGTGCTCTCCGAGTGCCCTTATACTTTCAAAAAGGGAAGGCTTGAGGGACAGTGAAACATAACCTGCTCCATCAGTCGTGCCGGCAGGATTAAATTAAATAGTGCGCACAAGAACTGCCTTGTAGGCTTCATTTAGGTTTCCCATGCACGCACACACGTCTACTCATCAAGTGAGTGAGCGAGCAAGAAAAACTGAGAAAAAGGGAGCTTGTGTTTTGTTTTGTTTTTTAGCACAAATGTTTTGATACAACATCACCATAAAACTCTGATTAGCATACCACATGCATTTCAAAGACCAGCCAGCAGGCCTGAAAAATAACAATAGCCAGATAAATAACAGGTGACAATACACTATCATAGATTGTTTGGGAATTTTCTTTTAACCACATATACTATATTGAATATTCCAGAGAAACTTGCAGTAAAAGTCGGGATAACGCAGGACTCCATCATTTAGCATCATCATAAGAACAGTTAGGCATGGAGATAGCAACAATAATCTCAACAGCAAGACCAAACCAAGCTGCAGAATCTTCACTGCTCCGTATAGTTTGCTTTCTACTTTCAATGTTCAACTGTTTTCATTTTACTCACTTCCAGGCTACCTGTTTCCTTGCTAACACACAAGATAAGCTAAATCCAACAGTGCCAAGGTCACGATATGGCACCAGAAATGTTGATGATGCAATCAGTGACTTAAACACCATCAGCCTTCAAATGTATTTGCGCCATAACGTTAGCAAGTGGATGAAGCCAAAAAATAAGACAGGATGTGCTGTTGCCACAATGTTATTTTTCAAGATATAATGTTAAAAAAATGTTTGTACAGTGCGTAAAGGATTATGGCTGCCATTGCCACTGTGCTCCATTATCATAGTACATGTATACTGCCTTCTAAAGTTGTAAATGCAGTGTGTCTGTTGGAGACAGAGAGTTGATTTTCATGCAAATCCTCTCCTCACTTGTAGTGTCTGTGTCTGGTTTACCCTACTTTTGATTCACAAAATGATGGCGTTTTTATGCTTTATTAAGCAAAACGTTTAGCTGAAATGTTGTAGATGCACGATATGCTACTCTGACTTTGCATCTCAGAAAATTGTTTTTGATATTGTTTGGAGCTGAAAGAAAGTGAAATGGGGAGGGAGTTCACACATTAAGATAACTGTTCCTTTAGTGATATGAAATCCACAGGAATTTTTTTGGAAGGAGAAAGGGCAAACTGGGTAAATGGGATTAAACTAAACCGTGACCAGAATTATCCTTCACACCAGGAAGACCCATGGAAATCAGTGAAGTTGATGAAATCGACGCATTAGCTTTTGACATCTTCTGTGAAAAATGCTCTTAAGGTAGGCTCAACAATGGGCAAACATTTCATTTGGACTGAGGAACTGCCTGTTAAGATGTTGAACACATTCAGTTTTTGCTATATTACTAAGGACAAGTGCTTGAATGTCAGCTAGGCCACCGTCATACTTATAAATCCATTTCTGCCCTCTACATTTATCCACTTACAAACACAATCATTCTTCTAGATTGTCCATTCATACAGTACATCTATCAAATTTGGGTACACATCCATCCAAATATGTAATCCATCCATTCATTTACCCATCCATCCTTGGCCATAACAGCTTGTAATGTCCTTCTGTTAGAGCTAATTATAGGCTTTTATTACTGAGAGTAAAAGACAACCTATTTTAGCTTCTTTAGAAAGTGCCAATATAGATACAAACACACACAAACACACTCACACACCCCTATCCATTAGTTTTTGGCACTCAGTGACGCAGATGCAAAGGGAATCACCTGACTGGATTTGAATAATGCAATAATTTACCTCTTGCCAAAGTAGCCTTGGCTTCATGCGTCTCACCGTGCTCACCCCCCCCCCCACACACACACACACACCCCTCACTCATTCCTCTCATCTGCTACCGCTATCTTTATCTTTGACATTTAACATTCCCTGTTTTCAAAAGTATTTAATGTTTTCTCTGCTCTTTAACTCACCTGCCTCCCTCCCTGTTTGTGTAAACACAACCCACCTTGGATCTAACCCCAGCTCTTTTGATGGAAACCCAATCCTTTAATTTATGAATGTTTATTAATCATTGATAGCTTATTCATGAACAGTAATGTCAAAATGAAGTTGAGGGTATGAAATTTAACTCTCTTAATGTGATGGGTTTTTTTTTAGCCTGCCAAAAACCTGCATGGGCGTAGAGATGGTACTTATTCACGCATCCACAAATTCAGCTCTTCTACACACACACACACACACACACACACACACAAACAAACACACATACATACACACACACACACACACACACACACACACACACACACCTACACAGGCACAAGCACTTGTGTGCACAGTGTCTAAACGTGTGCTCCTGTGGGAGAGGACGGCTAATTCTGTCTAATAGCATGGCTACCCTTCATCTTCCCACTGGGATTCTGGTATTCAATTACCACCAGTTTATACCTCCTGCTCCTCTGCTACATATTGCCACTAGCACGGACAAACTAACGGAGCGTCTTATTACACTATTTCTAACTGTGACGTGTGCAATGTTTTTATAACCAAGTATGAGCGAGTGCAGTATTTTTTTTAATTAACTCTGCACACGGAGGTTGTTTTTTTTTGCTGCATGTGTATTGCTGTCGGAAATTGTCTAAATGAATTTGTAAAGCAACAGAATCAAAAAGGGTACATGGGAAGGACTTTTGACTGGAAACAAATTTCAGCCATGTTCAGGTTGACATGGTTGAGTGGAGTGCTGCTCAGCTGAAAAATACATGCAGACAGGTACCACGCAGAGGTGGAACTTATTAGTTCCAACTGTGGGCTGTGCTGTTTCACTTCTCCAGTTCAGGTTTCTCTCTCTCCTTCTCCCTCTCTTGGGAATAGATAAGTATCAAACACACACACACACACACACACACACACACACACACACAGACGAAACACCATACTAAGATACTGCAATGCACAAACAAATGAGCCAGCATCTTCTTGACTGTTTTCAGTTTAGCTGGAGTCCAAGTGGCCTTTCAAGTACTGAGTCGCCACTCTGAGGTCTGCATGAAGAGCGATGCATCTACAAGTGTCTGAGCGTGACTGCTCAGTGCACAGGGAGACACTAAATAAAGCATCTCCGGTCCAATTTGGATTCAGTTAACAAAAGAAAATAGACATCATTTGCAGACTTGCCATGTCATATGAAATCTGTCAACACCTGGTAATGAACAGCCAAACCTCTGACAGCAGAGACAGTTTTAAATAGCTGTGCAACTGTCATGTACACAATTTGTCATTCTTCGAGTGCAGTCTCCTGCTAGCTACGCTAATGCAATTAAATGACAATAGCACCTTTATTTATTATTTATTTATGATTTTTTTTTCTACTGCACAACAATTTTTTCATCATTGTAAAAAGGTGATGTTTGATTGTCAAAATCGTGCCAGGCTTTACCAGAAACAAACCCGCCTACGTCTGTAAGTATTCAGCGCTGAAATGAAACATCATGAGGTCTTTAATGGTAGAGCATGACTTAAATTGAAATGCACAAATAAATAAAAGTTACCGAGATGTAAACTTTCTTTGTTGAAAAACAAGCAACATACGTTAAGAGGCTCCACCATCCTTAGCCAGTTAACCAGTTATAGCATCAAGGAAATCACAGACTGTCGTAACCTTAACCAAAAGTTGCTTTTGTTGCCTAAATCTAACCACAGTCAGGACTTTGGATGTAAACATGAACCGGTGTTAACTGTCATGTTAAAATGAAACAGCTGTGATGCTTGAACTGCTCTATATAATTAGAAACCTATTGCCTTTATGATAAGATAAGAAAGGGAGTGATGATGAAAACAATAGCATAGAACATGATCTTTGCTCAAATCCAGTATATCCCGAATAACATACATTAGTATTATTTATGGCTAAAAGAAAACATTAATTTGGTCAGAGATGTTTCTTTTCTTGCATTTTTCTTCTTCTAATCTATAATACAGATTTCCTGAGTTTCCTTCAAGGGATTATCAGTGTAAAAATACTTGAAATGCACTAATCATTTCACCTGCTCTTGGCTTTTCTCATATCTCTTGCAAATGGTGAAAATTGCTTCCTGAGAAACCAAGAGTGCAGAAACACACAATCCCCACACAGTAAAACTGCAATAGAGTGAAAATACGAAACAGTAGAAATACTGCCCCCCCCCCAGTATTGATTAAGTCCACTTCAACGTTACATGAAAAGAGAAATGGGGATAAGAGAAATGTAAAATAAATAAATAAAGGGTAATATAGGGAAGATGTACAGACTCTTAAGACACTGTGTAGTGAGTCAAGGTTTGATGTGCTGTTGTCTGCTCACCATAGATGGAATGAGTGATTATCTGAGTTACCATCGTCTTTGTGTCAGCTCCAACCAGGCTGACCATTCTCCTCTGACCTCTCTCAACAACAAGGCATTTCCATCCACAGAACTGTCAGTTAAAGGATTTTTGTTGTTGTTTCTGGCACTATTCTGAGTAAAAACTCTAGAGATTGTTGTGTGTGAAAATCCCTGGTGATCAACCTTTTGAGAAAACAGCCAAACAACAATCATGCCACGATTGAAGTCACTGAGATCACATTGTTTTCATATTCTGATGTTTGATGCGAACATTAACTGAAGCTGTTGACCTGTATCTGCGGGATGTTATGCACTGCACTACTGCCACATGATTGGCTGATAACATGAATAAGCAGGTGTACAGGTGTTCCTAATAAAGTGCTTGGTGAGAGTATGAGTAAATCTACTGCCACAGTAAAAGCAGGCCACTTTGGAAAGCATAAATATTTGAAAAACAATCTATCCTATTTGAATTAGATTTTAACTGTCCACAAGAGTAGCTCAACCTTAATTTCCTAGATTGGAAAGGTTCTAACATACAGAGTTCATTCAGAGTGTATTCCACTGCAGGGCACCCAGGTGCTCCGTTCTACTTCCTGCAGAGCCATAATTACAAACACAGAGGCAATTAAATCCATGCAGGGAGGTGGGTGTGTGTGCGTGTGTTTGTGTGTATTTTGCTTCATATCTTTTTGTGTTTCATTGTTTCGTTTTAATTCACTGATTGAGTCCATGTATGACTGTTTATGCAGATATGAAGGGAGTGAGTGAGTGAGTGAGTGACTGAGTGACTGAGTGAGTGACAGAGTGAGTGAGTGACTGAGTGGCTTCGGGCAGAGAAGCAGCAGATGAGTGATGGTACTACAGTATCTTCAAAGTGGAGGGGATTCGATCCACATAACAACTGAAACTTTAATCTTGTGAGATTGCGAATCAATACACAAATTTCAAAAATTGATTTTTATACTGCAATAACAGTGAGACTTCTCCTCATTAAATGTGCAGAGTCGACAGATCTGAAAAGACAGAACTCCAGAAATGCAGACTCCTGCTGTGTGTTGCATGTACAAAGCAGTCAAGTGTACCTGCTGCCTATGATACTATAGAGGGGGGGAAAAATCTATTCAATTTGCCTGATCTCCAATGAAGGAAAGAGTTTGGACACAGTTAGGATTTAATAATCTGTCTGGGAATGTGGAGCTTGAAATTATTCATAAAATATGCTGATTTTAGGGGGCAGTATTGTCAGGTTTTCAGGTAATAACACTGCAATAATGCAGGAAGGATTTTTTTCTCCTGAAATATAAAATGTAAGTGGTAGTTAAGTGAAATGGTCTTGATCTGATTTGTTTTTTGTTTTTTTTATTACAAAGTATCTACAGTTTATTTAAACCTGCACTGGTGTAAACAAGTTGTGAACACAAGATGCCATATGATCACATAAGATCATTTTATATGATCATTTTAAAGTTGATATGCCTATACCAACCTTAAAAGGTTTATACATATAGGAGACACCAGGCCAAGTGAATGAATGTCTTTTAAGCTGTTTTTGCTCCAAAGCAACTGTGCAACTGTGGAATATATCTGTCTTTTCAGCTGCTAAATGTCCCATGTTTACCAGCTACATGAGATGCTAACTTTGTCTGCTTGTCATTTGGTGCAGGGCAGTATGAATTTGGTTTATCAGAGATCTGTCTGCTGCCTCCGGAAACAAACCTGATGGGAGCATGAGAGTTGTTGAGCATGAAACCAAAACAATGGATCTAAAGATATTGACTTCACATCACTGAAGACTTGAGTCATGTGACTATTGTCTGTTAGTCACTATGAGTGACACCTTTTACATTGCACAGTCATTGTTAATAAAAATAATATTGATTAGAGCAGGAATAAGTGAATAATGTATGTGAGCAATAACACTGAGACAAATGGGAACATTTTTTCATATAAAAAAGTAATAGCCCATGGAGATAAAACTGGTAACGTGAGCCTTATTGAGCTTTATTCTCAAGATCTGATTTTGAATCAAATTATAGTTCCAGGGATCAAAATCGATTTATATTGCTCAATTTTCCCACGCCCAAGAAATAATGATTCAATAGCTAATATTAAGGATAGATTTCTCTCTTCATCCATTTATGGACCAGGACTTAGACGATAAAGATCTCACAGAAACGTTTGTTACTTCAAATGGATTTGTCTTTGTCCCTACAGTTGAGAAAGGTATGAGTGCCCTGACAGTTTAGCAGAATGTGCACAGGACATTGGAGGAAACGATGGGGACTAAGGGAGAATAAAAGACAGAGAAGGACAGAAAGGAAGGGCCTGCATGACAGGAAAGAAGAGATGTCAATCCTTTCCATAGTAACCAGACCAGTGGTGATAGATAGTCAAGTGCTTTATGAAAATTTTTGCTGCCAGTCGAGAAGAAATGTTCGGCATCAAACTTCATTCCTTTACTCATTAAGAGTTGTTGCCAGCGGTGGAAGGTTAATTCTTGTTTTGCTTATTATCTTATTTTACCTCCCCTCCCCTGTCCAGCCATCAGATTAAGTAACATATGTTGTATTACAGGTAAAGCCATTAAAATGTGTCCCCGTGGAGAAAACGCAGTGTGGGAGCAATATATTAACATGGTGTTCCTTATTAGCAGCGTGACACTGCTGCTGAAGCGGTGCTGTAGTGCTGCTTTTGCTTAGAATTTAAAGTTAAGTCTTAAGCCTCAGCGTGACACAACAAATATGTGTAGTTTCAGCAGCGGCTAGCTGCTTTGAACCTTATCTAAACCCTTCTCTGTAACTGAGTGCATTTTTAAAGTGACCAGAATTTACTACAAATTGTTCAGTGTGCAATCACGTTTTCAACAACGGACACATTTTAGTTGTAGACTTGCTTTCTTCCTTTCTCTGCCTCACTGTTTTCAGAGACCTTGAGACACTCTAAAGGAGGGCATGTTATCTCCTGCAAAGTGAGAGGAAGAGTTGCTTCTCGCTACACAAGTTCTCACGTACCTGCCCTGTTTGCAGATAGATGGAAGTGTGTTTGTGTGTGTGTGTGTGTGTGTGTGTGTGTGTGTGTGTGTGTGTGTGAGATGTGCGCAGGCATGTCTATCTGACTTTCAGCGTATTTAAAGATTGAGAATGAATAGTCGCTTTGAGGAATGTCTCCAAGGGTGAATGTGCAAGTGGGCAGGCGCACACATAAGATAATTCAGTCTTCTACAGCAGGAAAAGTGTCATAACAAATTAAATTCAACAGAGGCAGAAACTCCTGGGCTCAATTTCAACTCAATCCTAAATCCATGAAGGAATATGTAAATATATGCACCACACTCAATATTACAATTCCACACTGTGCCATCTAGTTGCAAAATCTACTCGAATCCAGCATCACACAGTACTTTCAACACAGCAAACCAATTAGCGTGTGATTCAAATAATCTACCGCCACTGCAGTAATGTTGAGTTTCCCACACCACACACAACTTTGTACTTACAAATTCAGCCATCAGAGAGGCTGTTTTATGCCCTTTTTGTACTTGTTAGCTGCACAAGTGCTGCACTTTGAACACTATTACCCAAGCAGACAAATGCTGGACACAAAATCCTGGAGACGCAGAGGAGGAATAACCTTCACAACAGCTACCACATGCTGCTTTGTGGTCAGCTGGATGTCTAAACATAGGTATAATAAAATAAATTATGGAGAGAGGCTATCATGATTAAAAAGAAAGGGTTTCAAAAGTAAGGCTGAAAATTGAGCTCAGGTGCTGCATGTTATATGCCACCTTTGGCGTAGTAAATCAGGACGCTGTCACTTTTCCCTCCAGCTTAAAAGACAAGATGTAAGGCCATCCCCTTATTATGTGGTAGCTGTGCATTGTTGGGTTTTGAATGCATTAAGCACAATTCCAATGAAGTCTTAAATCATTGCCGTATCATGTTTTCCTAATGACATGAAAAGCTGTCCTCGCTCCCATCTCCATTAATGGAGCAGGCGTGCTTAGATAAAACGTGACAGCGTTCACAATGATAAATCCCTGTGAAGGTGTGGAGTCACACTGACGCTACAAACGCAATACAACTGATTAAGCTCATACAAAAATCAGGCACGTATGCACACATGCAGAGCACATGTTTGAAAAAAATGAATGAAACCACTGTAGGAGCACACACGCACACACACACACACACGCGCGCACACACACGCACACACACAAACACACACGAATCAACAGGCATAAATCCTTTCTTATTTCCATGTGTCCTTGTGTTATGCTCACTGTCTCTGCCCACATTTCAATCTTCTAGCTGTGTGGTGTAAATTGTCAGTTAATCATTCATTGGCAATTGCTAATTAAGGACCTACATAACACTTGTGGTTTAACATGTGACTGATATAATGGATGGGTATGACTCAAAATTGTGTGTGTGCAAAGCTTTGTGCCTTTGCTGTCTGTCAAAGAGATGGAGAAATGAAGAAGGGAAAGACAAATAAATAAATGAAGGGGATATTAATGTTTAACACAAAGAGAAAAAAGTGACAAATTCAGAGACTGGAGTGGTAAGTTCAATTAAATTAAATTAAAGAGAGAGGAAAATGGTAGAGGACAAGTGAGGAGATGGTGGTTTGAGGACAAAACGAAGTGGATATTACGAGGAGGAAAGATAGAAGGACAAGAGGGGAGAAGAGAGTGGAGGAGAGGATTGAGGAGAGTTTAGTTAAAGCTGGAGTGTGAGACTTTAACATATAAATGAACATTACATTCAAGTCCTTGCCAAACAAGTTCACACAGTGCTGATTAAGCCTATCAGTGCCAAATATACCTCTCTGTGTTCTGCAGTATAGCAGAGTTTCATATCTGGCTGGAACCAGAGGCGATGTGCTTTACATGAACCAGTAATGATTGGTTTACCAGAGATGAAGAGGGGAGCAACTGTAGAGACTGAGTCGGAGTAGCCTACAACAACTAGGAGTATGGTTGAGCCTAAACCTGGAGGCGGCCAAGAAACGTTTCTGATGCTCCGGATAAAAAAGAAACTCTGCGTTCAGGGGAAGGATTATAGTCTGAAAAAAAAAGCAATCGATGGCGAGGACAAACACGGCTTACCATTGGTAAGACAAAAGTTCTGCACTGCAGGTTTATGGATGAAAACGAGCTGGACCACAACCAAACAAAACTGCCAGATGTATTTTAGCTGTATGCATTCTCATACACATATATATATATATATATACCATGTGTTCAAAAATTAAAAATGTGTGATATTTCCAGTAATTACAAAGGAGCGTGTTTCATTTCACATTTTCAGCAGCAGCTACAGGCTTGTTTGGAACAAACAGAAGAAAAAGTGGGTAATTAGAATGAGCAGTGATACCCAGCAGGACTGAACAGATGAAGAAAAGAAACAACAGAAACAGAAAATCTGAAGATCTGATTTAGTAATCTACTGGCTGCACTGTTTGATTGACAAGTGTCTGGGACATGCAGTGCAGTGTAGCACAAAGGGCAACACCTACCAGCCCAGTATGCAGTCTACTAGCAGTACACAGTAGTTAATGATGACTCCGAGTAATTTCTCCAAAGGGAGGGAGGCAGGCATTGTCAGAGGTAATAAATAATCTCAACCAAGAAGCTTTGCTAAGTCAAGCAAGGCTGGGTAATTGGTGTGATGTTAATATTTTATAGGGCAGTAAAGGCATCTAAAGTGACCAATGATACCCACAAGCCCCACTCAAATAGTTGGGTCAAATGCGTTCTGCATATGAAAATGGGATAAAAGCTCTTTTTGGATATGAAAAAAAAACTGAATGGAGTGATTTAACAGAAATGAGAACCTTGTTTTACTTACTTTTTTCAGTAACACACACACCAGTGGATGAGTAATATGAACTGATTAAAAACACAACATTTTGTTCAGTGAAAACTGGCTCAAATGAAAACAATAAGCCTTACAGGAAACATTTAACTGAGGTTGAAAAGTCAAAGCCACAGCAGTTGTATTATAGTGGCTGTGTTTAAAACTACAGAGATATATAATCAGACAATTGTTACAGTGATAGTAATGCTCAACAAACCCCAACTAAAGTAACTTTTAATGCCTTTTGTAGAAACAAATACATACATTACATTACATTAGTGTGTAAGGGAATGAGAACCGCTTTCAGAATAGGCTTTCCTCCTTCTTATGAATATTCAAATTATTATATCTGTGGAGTAACTGATTCAGTGTTCAAGTTTTAATCTGTAAAACTATTTTAATGGCATTTAAAAAAAAAAAAAAAAACTTTGCTAAGTTTGTTCCAATGAAACACACAAACATCCTGAGATATTTGATTTTATGTCTACAAAAGCAGTTGCTAATTGGGCAGATACAAAGAGCACCACCTCTGCACACCCCACAGGAGACAATGAGGCTGTTAAATGAAATGAGTAAGTATCTCACTGATGGAGCTCTGAAGCCTCGGCAGTGATAGACGCCTGTTAATCAATTGGAGTCAAACATGCACACACAACACTGCAATACACACACACACACACACTTTCTCATCTACTGACACTCAAAACACTCATCTGACACTCAAACGCTGCCGACTGACAGCTAAGACACGCTTCTCTGACAGATCAAACCTGATTTACAATGCATGCGTGCGTGTGTGTATGCCTTTCTGTGAGGAAGAGACGAGCAGAGGGAGTTAGGGGTCAGAATTGTAAATTTGAAAGTGTCACATATCATGTCATTCAGCACCCCAACCCCCACCCCC
>NW_019525144.1:1554109-1569603 GCF_002814215.2 Seriola lalandi dorsalis
CACCCCTCTCCTCAAGACACACACACACATACAAACACACACGCACAGAGACACACACACACACACACACACACACACACGCACACACACACAGTATCCACCTCTAACCCCACCCACACATTCATTTCAATCTTCAGGATAATCAATCAGCTCATTCTGTCTTGTTTTGCTTCTTTTCTCTTGTTCCTTTCCATTTGTGGACTGCATCACTGTCAGCCCCTCATTGTTAAGCAGTGGAGTCAGTCCCGCAGACAATCTGTCCCCACAACCAGATGGGTAACAATAGCTGACACCTTTGTGCTTCAGTGTAGTCCCCAGACATAGAGTGACAACCTAGTCTTTTAAACATGATGTTCATGTACATATCATTTGCATTAACAAGTATGTCTTGTAGGAAATATAATGCTGCCTGGATTCATTTTTTTATCAACATAATGAGATGTTTGTAATGAAAGAATATGCTAAATACTCACTGTTGACCGGTTTCATTTGTCTTCCCTACGTGATTAATGTTGTAATGGTTAGGTTTAGGTAACTGAAAGCACTTGCTAAAGTTAGGGAAAGGTCATTGTCTTAGATAAATACTGAAAAAAAAGTTTTTGGGGAAAAATGCTGATTCCCTTTCTTCTCAAGAGTTAAATGAGAAGAGTGATAGCACTCTAATGTCTGCCCATACTGCAGTGATTTATCACTGCAGTCAAAACACTGTCGGACTCATGATGGATACTTAAAAAAAAAAAAAAAAAAAAAAAAAAAAAGGCCCAAAATTGATGCAGTGATATTGGGCATATTGTCTTTTTTACTCCATGCCTTCTTCTTCCTTTAGTCAAATCTGGCGCTGCATTGCCCAGAATGCAATTCAACAGCCAAACAGTTCAGCCAGAGATTTGGGTATATTAAGCTAGAGCTGGCTAATATAGCCTCAAGCTGCTGCCCTCAAGCAGAGATGATGAGCAGACTACAGAGGTCTGCTAAACTCACTTCCTCCCGACTCCTCACCCCCAGATTTTTCTTATTTTCAAACAGACATGAAGCTGACTCATGTGACATGTAAAGATCAGATGCTACAGCGAAGAGGTGGTTAGCCTAGCTTAGCACAAAGACTGGAAGCAGGGGGAAACAGCTAGCGGTTCTGCCCAGCACCTCTAAAGCTCACCAATTAACACAATATATTTTGCTTGTTTAGTCCGTGCTAAAAACATATAGGGTGGATGATGCAAAACCCCAGTTTGCAATGTTAAAATCCTGTGCATCCACCCCACTGTACGATTTGTGCGCACAATAGAAATTTTACACTTGGGTGTACGTACGGTGGGTATTTAAACATGTTTCCAGAGAAAGTAATTCAGGCAGCAATTATATTTCTCCCAAAACTATATTCAGCAAAGCAAATGAGAAGTATATACTTCTCATTTGCATATGTTTATATATATAAACATATGCTGTAAGAGAAATGATTAAGCATGATGACTCATGTTAGAAATTCTACCCACAAACAATTTGACTCAAATTAGCACATTGGGTCTTATGCGTGCATGTTTCTGTGTGTGTGTGTGTGTGTGTGTGTGTGTGTGTGTGTGAGCTGTCACAGGGGTCGGCTGTCAAAGAATGCCAAGTTTGACACCTGCCTGTCACATGTCTGATGCTTAGTTGGATCTCCAGAATAATAAGGAATAGATTAAAGTTTATTTTTTTGTCATGCAAACACACCCTGGTTCTCTTTTCCCCTCCGTCCTTTATTGTGTTTCCTTGTATCAGGACCAAACAGAATTTGAAAAGTATGGGAAGACTTTGTATGTGCCTAGGTTGTAGTTGTTTGAATTTATGCACCCCGATGTGTATGTGTGCATTTGCTATATGAACAGACTGGGAGTGTGTGATTGCGCTTGTGTGTGTGCGTGTATGTGTGTTTGTAACATGGCCTCAGGATTTCAACAAGGGGTACTGCTGAGGGAATTCCCCTAAAGGCGGAGCTCCTCAGCCAGGAGGAAAACATGCATCACTTCTGCCTCTCATCTTTGCTTTGCGTGCCACAGACACACACACACACACACACACACACAGACGACTAACACTTCATCCTTACCACAGCCAAGCCAATTCACATACACTTGTACATTCAAGCATTCACTCAGCACAGTCTTTTTACCATTATAAATTCAAATACAAACATACTGTAAGTGTTCCTGCAGGCATTAAGCATAGAAAGTAAAGTGCTGTTGCCAGATGATGAGCCATGAAATATCATAAAAGACTCAAGGCAACGGGCCCAACATACCTTTTGAACATTCAACATCCAATTTACCACGGTGTTTTTGTTAACAGTGAATGATTCACATTATGGCCAATACTCTATCCTGTATGCAAACCACTGATTTTATCCTCTAATCATCTATTTGAACATCACCATTGCTCATATTATAGTCATAGGCTTAAACATCACCCACGGATTACATCTAAACCAAAAGAAGCATGGCTGATGATGACTCAAATCTAAAGAGATATGCCTCCCTCTGAAATGTGGTCTGCGAGGGGTTAAGCCACAACAGTCCCAGAAGGCCCATAGACACAGTCATGTGTAACAACCATTAGCTTACGCTGGTGTTGTGCATGTGTGACTGTTGGGGTCTGCTGAGGTATCACAGTGACTGGTTTTAACCTATAGCCGCTGGCCAACATGCAGTTTATTGTTCTCGCAGTTTAGTTGGCCATTTAAGACAAATTATGTGGAAATATTTAATGAGGGCAACAAAGCCAGGAAAAAAAAAAAGAAAAAAAAGATGGTGACTTGTTAATGGTGGGGTGTTTAGATTATAGCACATACAAGACTTTTGCGCCACAAGTCACACTCTGCCCAGTGCAGAACTTTTGCAGGGAATTTGTGAGTGTGTTGGAGCACAGAATCTAAATGCAACTCACAAGTGCACTTCCTGACAACTCATCCCACTGTAGCCAACTCTCAGTTCTTAGCATCCAATATGTTCCCAGTTAAAATACATGAGTCTGAAACTCTTGCTGACTGTTACATAAAAATGGGAAATTCATGTCCATGTACACAAAATCAATAGATTTCATTTTGTGACTAAAAAGGTAAAGAGAGGTGGAAAAAAACACAGCAAAGTATGATAAGTAAGACATTACATTACTACATTGCAAACTGTAGTATCAGTCTCAAACAGCATTGTTGTAACAAACCTAGAGGCTTCATCTGAATGCTAACATTTGGATTGTTTTTTTGTTTTGTTTTTTAATGTAATGTTTTTTTCTTAATTACATTGATAATGATGAGTGCTAATTGTTTCTTTTGTTTCAGACACTCCAAAAAACACTTATTCATTACCTCTCTATCTTTACTCGTAGCACTAACAGCAGCCTAAGCCACCAGGGTCAGTGTGTGCAAAGCTGTTATTCCATGACGGGGAATGGAGTGGTGCAGAAGGGAGCAAAATATAATGCTAGCAACAAGAAAACAAAACTGTTGACGAGAGAAACAAGTTTGCAATTCTCACATCCTTACCATTTGGCCTAATTATGGTGCGACAAGAAAACCATGTTATTACCGAAATAAAATCAGTTTTCAGAGTACCCCAACCACCATACTTGTCATACTTGTCTTGTTTGTCCCCACTCTTTCCTGCTCCTAAGTCTGAGCCATGGTCAGAATTTCAAGTTCAAAACAATCAGTTTATTCATTCAGACTGAGCAGAGACAAAACATCAAACAAAACAAAAATGCGCGCAGACCAGCTCTACACTTCTCTAATCAACACTAAAGAACCTAAACTGCAGCTCTAAACCACAGAACCTAAACCTCTTACAAAAATAACAAGAGAAAAGTTAAACAAAATAAAAAAAAAATCATGGCTTTTCACACCTACAGAAACACTACACTCCTACACAACAACAATTTTGGTTCGTACAAAGTGTTCTATTTGCAAGTTTTCTATTTACCAATATTTACAACTGTCAAGATTACAGCCTGAAGCAGTGTAATACCTACACACATATCACAGAGCTCTCAACTACAGCTTCAAGCTGTGATTCACCAACACGCAATATCCTCTGTCAAACTAGTTCACAACATTGAAGAGCAAGTGGCATTCGCTGGCAGCGGGGATGGGAAGTGAAGCCTCAGCGGGTTATCTGTCATCTGGTCTTTATAGAGGGTGCGAGGTGATGTCACTTTTCTTTTATTTTCTTTTTTTTTTTTTACGTGATATCGTCCTGCCTCATCACCTATGAATGAGTGCAGCTGCGACACCGGGAGGAAAACAAAAAAATATCTTGGAAGAAGTTTGGGCCTTTAGTCGTTGATCTGAATGGAATAGTCAGTGGGCTGCTGATATTGAAACTTGGCCGGAAATTGAGGTCTTTGTAGCTGGTTCAACTTAAAGCAGGTCCCGTTTAATAACATTCACAAGGACTTCAAAATGATGATCTCTCCAGACACTTTCATAAAAATATTATGTGTCACCTTGCCCGTCTTTTTCTTTTGCCACGGGTAGCTGTAAAAACTCATACCCAATTAGTTCGTGTGGTCACACCTCGTTCATATCTTAGCCAGGTTTTCAATGTTTCATTTCTATGTGAATTCATGATAACAGTTGCTACAGTAACTGTTGTATGTTTGCCACTCAGAAGGTAATTGACTGTGCCAGCATCTGCCTGGGCTGACAACATGCGCGTCATGTGAATCCCCTATATCTTAGGAGCTGTCATCCATATAAGCTAGTCGTCAACCACATCTGCAGTAACTTGAATCAGCCAATCAAAAAACGAGCAATTGGTCATATAGACATACACACACAAACATACTAATATTAACATGCTATATTAGATGTACTAATAACAAAGCTGAGGGTGATCCTATCCTGTCTTGATATTAAATGTAATCGTAATTATAACCATGTGGCACCAGATGTAAAGTCGCTAATATCTAAATTCATCCTTTAGGAACATTGAATGTACCAAATTTCATGGCAATCAGTTCAATAGTTGGATCAAAGTTTGGATGAAAGTGGTTGGACAGACTTTAAATATTGGCTTTCTCCAGTGCTGCTGGAAATGAGGACATTAAAATGCCAAATAGTGATCTGTTTGTGATCAGCATAAAAACATGTTGCTAATGCCAACGTCAGGACTGTTGGGTGTGCATATTTGAAAAGTGCCAGAGGAAAGAGGGACAAATATTTTGTTGCTCAACTTTTCTCCCTCTCTTTTCAGTCTCCAGTTTATGTGCATTTTGTATATGAATCAGAGTTTGCTGATACCAGACAAATGCAGATTCACTAATTGTTAACAATTAACACTAATTGTTAACAATTAGTGTTAATTGTCACAATTGTTAACATTACTAGAGTAACATTGTTACTATTTTCTGTTATTAAGTTTCCATAATTTATAATCTCAACAAAACCATTTCAGTTAACATTAATCCTGAGTGACTGGTAACTTTAAACTGGTGATGCATAAAGGTCATTTCAGGTAGAAGGTGCAACAGGGTTAGAAAAATCTTCCTTGTTTATTAATTGCTATGGAATATTGTGACCTTGGTTTATTGCTGTGATTAATATTTTATGTCTAAGACACAAAACTAAAATCTGAAAAGATTTCTACCGATTGACATGAGAATGAGGACATTGCCCTGGTGTTCCAGTGAATGTACTGCTTTTTCCTGCAAGTCATTGTCCCAAAAACTGTGGTTCACTGGGTGTAACTAATGTGAAAGATATTTTCGAATGGGGGGAAAAAAGCACAGATTTGATGTTAGACAGAACTCTATACATAATAATCAAGAAGAATCAGCACCATTACTCACTAATTAGTTGCTTGGATGCGAGATGAGAAATAGATGCAGGGTAACACAGACTGCAAACTGTGTTGACACAGAACACAGAGCCAAGCAGTCCATGGTGTTTCTTGTTGTGGTTGTTAGAATATTCATCAGCATCTTCTGTACAGAAAAATAGCCTCCATGCATGTTACCCATCTAGTGAAACAGTTCGACGTGACTTGTTTGTGCTATAAGGGAATTGTTCAGTGAATATTTTTCATTTTTCTCTAGTTTGTAAACACATTAAATAGAGGTCTATTATGGATGTTTTAAACCATTGGTTTGGGATATGCTTTATGATATGAACATAGAAATGTGTGGAAGTCACATTGTGTGCATGGGAGTGTGTATGCAAGTGTGTATCAGTGTAGTGTATTTGCATGTGTATGTTCGCTCAGGCTGAGAGTTCGGCCTATATTTCTGTCTTTGTATATCCCCAGAGCTCTGAACAAAGACTTTTAGCAGAGCCCAGATCAAAACAGGCGTCAATACCTTTAGCCTGACATTGCATGTGTGTGCACACATATCTATCATTTGTATGTATGTGTGTGTGTGTGTGTGTGTGTGTGTGTGTGTGTGTGTGTCTCTGTTTTTGTGTGTTGTTTCAGTTGCAGGAGCATATCTGTGTGTGCATGTTTGTGTGCAGGCATGTGTGTGCACCGATGTCCATGCATGTTGTGCCGTCATGCCTCCCTGCCTGACTGGCCACGCTCCTTTCAGATTACATATTCAGCACTTTGCTCTTTTTTTTTCTTCCCCTCTTTTTACTCCTCTCTCCCATTCTCTCCATTTTAGGGTGTTATTAGATAGGACAACTCTTGCCGCTGGCAATTCTCCTCTCAGCGCTCTACATCCAAAGGCATGTGGGTTTTGGAAACCAGTGTGTATGTGTAGGTGCCTGCTGTGAATGCGAAAAATACTTTTGTGTCTGTGTGTGTGGTTGCACATACACTGCTGTAGTCTACAGTATACAGTAGGTATACGGTGCAGAAAAAGTAAAGGTGTCTTTTTTAAGATTTATTCATTTAATTTAAGTCCAATATCATCCTCCTTCTTTTTCTCTCTGCACCTCTCTTGTCATCCCTCCATCCCCCATCCTGCATTCTGCCTCTCACCAAAATGACAGGAGGCCCACTCTCACTTTGACCCCTCTCTCTCTCTCTCCATACACATAGAGCAGGCGCATACACCAAGCTCTCACACATATACAGACCCAGACTCACACGCACATGGTGTAAGAGCCCCGGAGGCTCCATCTATTAAAGGTCCATCCATCATCACATATAATTTTAATATGGTAGGGGGAAAAAAAGATGCTTACGCGGCTAAATGAAGAATTTCTGAGACCTGCATGCTGGAGACTAAGCCTGCCTGGAAACCTGTATAAGCACTCAAATGCATGCACACTCGCACACAAACACACTGAACAAGGTCAATGTGCTCAGCCAATTATGGCTCATGAGATGCTGCTTTCTGTCACGTACGTGTGTGTGTGTGTGTATGTGTGTGTAAGTGTACTCTTTGCAGTGTGCAGCATGATTACATGAGTATGTAAGGCTTTCTACAGCTCCCTAGAGGCATATGCCATAATGCATGCATTCATTGTGTTTTGAGCTCATATTTATCTTTTCCACTTCTGTTCTCTGGGTCTTTGTCACTCTGGGCATCTTGCTTTTGTTTAGCAGGGTAAACTATTTCTTACTCTGTGCTTTGCAGCACAGGATGAGGCAAGGCCAGACAGGGTCATTACATATTTATTTAGTTCAATTTAAATCGGTCCAGGTCAAGATCAATAAAACATTTAATGCTCAAACTAGAATTACCGCCTCGCGGTTGTATGCCTCCTCCAACCAGTCCACTTTCAGTTTACATCCATATTCGCATCTATGTCTGTGCAGATTCAAAAAATAAAGTGACGGCTTATAAGAAGTTTTAATGAAAGGTATTAAGTGAATTTGCAGATTATATTGTCACAGTGAGTTTGAAATTTACCATTTACACCTTTTAGGTTCACATGTCATCATGTCATCATTTTTATCCTATTAGACATTTGTGTGAAATTTATCATAATAAGTGTATGAATTCTTGAGATATTGCCACAAACGTGTTTTGTGAGGTCACAGTAACCTTGACCTTTGACCATCACCAAAATTGTATCAGTTCATCCTTGAGTCCATGTGAACGTTTGTACCAATTGTGAATTCCCTCGAGATATCACATTCACGAGATGGGATGGACAGACAAATGGAGAGACAAACATCAGGGCCACGTCCACAGCTGTCACCAGCGCAGAGGCATAAAAGTTTGTCTCAGAACTAACTTTTAGAATTCAGATAGAACTTTATGTTCATCACTAAAACTCTTTGGTTTGTGAAGTAGAACAATTTTTCTGTATAAATGAATTAATTTTTCAGAGTAAAAACATGGCTAACAGTATCGTACTGCTCAGTCAGTGCAGAAACCTTGTGCCTTCTGTATCAGGGATGTTTTTGCCAAAGTCAGTGAAAAAAAAATTATGAACATTTTCAAGGGAGCTCTAAAACTCAGTCAATGCTCACTTTACAACACTGCTCACAAACCACTATCTTTTTTTTTTTGTCAGTTGTTATCAGCTGACAGTTGACTGTAAGTTGTCAGCGGGAGTCATTGATTGTTACCATGGACACACAGCTTTTAGCTTCCAGATAGCCTGGGGTTTGGTTAGTTGTTTTAAAAAATAAATAAATAAATAAATAAATAAATAAAAAGTTGGTATCAGACTATTGTAGACTCAGACTTTTTGATTAGGTCAGACAAGATTGAATCCCTCTGTAGGGTTCTCCTGTCAGAATTCCAGACAATACTATTTTGCCCGGATGCTACTGATAGTGCAGTGGTAAAGATTTATAAGTTACTGTAGGCTGAGTTTGCTAAGCCTCTTTATGAAACAGCATCACCAGCCTGTCTGCCTCTTTACACATTGACCCTGGAAGCATGCTGGCCTCAGCCTCAGAGTTCAATACAGCAGTGTTGACCTCATTTTTCAATAGGACAGTCTGAAACTTTGAGGGTTCATTTCAGAGACTTTGAATATTCAAACTAGTCCACAATATTACCTACATGTAACAAGCTTTTGTTATCTGAGACGCACGATACCAAAGACATGAAAGCTCCCTGCTGAGACAGTTTTGTTATCATGAAATTGAAAAATCATTAACTTCTGGAAGGTAGTTGCTACAGTAAGTTAGAAAAGTATAACTATTGTTTTCTCCCAATAAACAATACCTAAGCCAGTGTTAAGCTATTTGAGCTGAGAGGGATGTGGAATCAAGATGAGCACAGACTGCAGTGTGAAACATACCCAAACAGATCTATTATAAGCCATATTGATCCATACCCAAAGATGGACACCTCAGAGCAGTATGGTGTGTTTCAGCATCGCAGTCTGAAAATGGAATTTCCCAAGAGAAGTTAAATGTAGCTAAGCCAGCAAAATGCTTTCACCAGCTTGGTCACTGCTGATGACAAAAACCTCTCTTTCTGCTGTGTGATACTGTGCTGTACAACTGATATAAAACAAAACATTGATTTCCTTGTTACATCGCCTTTCCCACTGTGTCCACTTAATGAAACAAGCTAACTAAGGTCATGTTATCCATCAGAGCAAAAGGCTGTAGGAGTGGTTGCAGGAAAAGCCAGAGTTAGTACACAAATAGTCTCACCTGGGAGCAGCCACAAAAACAAACTTGTGCAAGTGTGCAAATAGCCACAGAGCTGGTACCTCACATTCCATGCTGGGTAAAACCAGCATTTAGAGTCCTCAAGGTTTATCATCAGCACTTACTCAGAGAAAAAGACTAGAAGCCATTTGCTTAACCCACCCAAGTATTTTATATCAGATTTGGTTATTCAAAGCAATAGCTTTACAGCACTGAAATTTCAACAAAGGAGGTAATGTAAGTGGAATACTTCCAATTCACTGTGTGAAGATAGGCCATTTCATTATGACCTTAAGTTTAAAGGGAGAAAAACTAAAGTGTAAAATGACACCTATGCACTTCATGAATATTAAAGAATGATATCTTATCTAAAAGCCAGATGCCAGGAGCATCAGGTTTGTTCAGGTACACACAAAGTTCACGCTGATCTACGTGCTCCAGTCTACTTGTCCGTACTCTCTGGATCATTACACCGTTTCAAAAGTAAACATAAAGAATGGGACCAAGTTTTTACCGTCAGCACTGAGCAACTTGGCCCGAAGATTGTTCTTACCAATGTAATTCCATTAATAACGTCTATAATATCACACAGACTTTGACTGATCACTTAGCGCTAATATAGTTTCTAAACTGTAAGTGTTTGTTGTGTGTAGGCTCACTCTCTCCAATGAAAGGCAAAACCCCAAGGACAGATTTCTCTTTACAGCTACCTGGCTTCTTCTTAATCGCTTTTGTTGGCACATTACCACGAATAGCAGCAGGAAGTTCTCGGAAGCGTGTACACGCATACATATGTATAAGCAACAGAAGATGAGATGGTTTCTTCATTATTATGCTAAGTGACATCGCTGCCCATCATGAGACCTGCCTTTTAGAATTACAAGAAATGTATTTTCACATTCATGTCATCAGATTTGATGAACTTGCAGGTTTGTTTTCTAACTCCAGTTGGAATCTCCGCCAAAACTGCCAACTGCTGTTCCCTAACCCAGGCTGCCTCTTTCGCAGTATTCAGAGACATGTAAAATGTATTCGATGCCACCTCTGTATGGTCGATTACACTTGCTGCCTTGCACCTTTTGTTGGTGTAAGGTGTTTAGTAGGGATGACCAAGGGAGTGCAAAGTGTGTGTGTGCACTGGCCACAAAGTCCCACTTAGCTAGCTGGGAGTATTTGAGTAGCACTTTGAATCCATTTCCTGCTTTAAAAAGGAGAAAGAAGTAACTTCCTCCAAACAAGTGTTGCCTGTGGTGTTGGTCTGCAGTCAATACAAACCAGGCATGTCCATAGGTACCTCATGAATTGCTTCTGCTTTTTGACTTGGCAGTGCTTTTGGTATTTGCTTGGTCAAGGGTCATGGACTAAGGTTTATTTAACTCCCAAATAGTCCTGAGGACAATGATTTGCATCTTCTTTGGAGGCCAGATCTTGTTTCTCATTTGTGACAGCTAGCCTTGACTTTGGCTCAATCTGCAATTTTTCTGCAGTTCTGCATCTGATATCATCAAATGACATTTCTATGAGACTACACTGAAATGTGTAAACATGCTTCCTGGCTATGTTAATAGATTAATCTGTCTTGTTCTGTCCTGTAAATTTGGTCAGAATTGTCACTTTAATAGTTGTTAATGGTAGGAAGCAATAGGCTTTAGTATAAAATCTATAGCAGCCGACTGTAGTAATACAATGTTATAATCATGTTGCAACGTTCCAGGGACTCCTGAGAAAACCGCTAATAAAATTCTAAACAGGGAGTGACCTGACTGTTGTATTTGCATTGCCAATATACCTGTGATAGTGCTCTCAACCATGACATGATCTTCATCACTTTTTGTTATCTGTTACAGGACACTGATCAAAGAACTGAGCCTCAGGCGCAAGGTGACTCCACAACAGGCCTCCAAAGAATGAGAGAACTTAAAAAAGAAACAAAAAGGTTACCAGAGGTCAATGTTGTCTTTAGGGAAAGCTGCTGCAGAGCAGTTAATAAAAAAAAAAAGTAATAATATGTAAAACATCTTCCTTCTGTTTTAAAGTAATGATATTGTCATTACTATTTTTTATAATATTCAGTTGTGTTTGTGGCATGTGTGTGTGATTTTTATTGCAAAAGGAAAACTGGACAGGGTCACGGCTGCCTCCTGTCAGTTTTATGCAGATCTGAATGAGGTTTCGGGTGCCAGACCCTCAGCTAAGCCTCCTGTTTTGGTGACATTGTTGCAAATACTGATGCAACAACATTACTGACGCAACAATCACTTTTCCCCAAATAAATCATTAATATTTCACTCAAACAGGTTTAGTCCAAAAGATACTATTGCACATGTATTTCTCAGTCCTTCATGAAATACGTAGCAGGCACGAATATATCAAAAAAGGAGGACTTGCAGGTCTATGGTTACAGGTGTGCCTTTTCTGTTTGACAGGACACTCTCTTTGCAGTTTTTTTTTTATTGCAGTGTGTGGGTATTCCTATGCATCTGACCTAAGTCAGGCAGCTGTCTAATTTTCTTTTCTTCTTTCAGGACATATAACCATAGAACCATATAAACCAACCTTACTGAGCCTCAACAGCCCACTGAATCCGCCTCAAGTCCTGCACAGTCCACTGCATCTACCTCGGGTCCTGGACATCTGCCTCCACCGCATCTAGAAAGAAAAAGGAGTCCAATCCATTACTAGAATTCCTTAAGCAATTACCCCAAAATGAGAAGAAATGTCATGAAGCGAGCGAGGAAACTGAACATTTGATGGGCCATATTAGATTGACAAACTATCATACCACTTATATTTATTCTGGCCAGTTATAAAAGGGCAATTCACGTGCAATAGTCACTCACTTTTTAATGCATTCTTGTTTTGTCTGTGCTCGACTAGCATGCCAGAAAGCTATATATTTAACAATACAGTGTTAACACGTTAGGTGTTCCTTATACATATGTATGTTTTTTTTTTTTAGTTTTTAGTTTTTTTGTGCATACAATTGCAGTAAATGTGATGCTTTTTCGAGAATATTTTATTTATTTACAATTTGAAAGTGCAGCTTTGGGATAATAAAGTTATTTCTGGTTCAAAGAGATTTAATGAAGTCTTGTTTGTGAGCAGATTCTCCTAAATACAGTTTTTTCACCCTACTGTATATTTCCAAAAATTAAATAATTAAATTCCTGAGACATACAAGCTTATTAATATTTAATTTCAAGAGAGACAAACTGTTTTGCAAAAAGTTTTATGTAGCAATATAACTAATATAAAAATAACCAAAAAAGCAGCATCAGTAACTCACAGGAGAGAGTTGAATCAAACAACAGCATTAACAGTAATTTTTCTCAAAGTGTTTGTAAACTATTAACGGGTTATAGGTTCAAGCAGCATTCCGACTGTGGGGCAGTGAGCCTGTCCTTTCGCCTGGCCTCTCGTTTTGTGTAAGGTGGTGGTTGTGTTGATGCTGTCCTGTGCCACATCTGCATCTGGCTCCAGTATGTCTCCATTATCTATGCACACATTGTGTAAAAAGGCACATGATGCAATAACAAAAGGTGCAAATGTAGGCTTAACCTCCAAGGCTCTGAAGAGGGGTAGACCTCCAACTTGTCTTCATGATTCCGAAGGCTCTTTCTATTACCGAACGCCCCTTGGTATCATGTTCCTGTACCCTGCCATTTAAGGGCTCCGTGAAAGGAGTGAGGAAGCAGCCTTGAGTGTCCAAGGCAGGATAGCCACCATCACCAAGTAGGAACTACCCTTGTAAAACAACAAGATGTTTTTTTTAGATGCAATCGTCACGGAGCGACCCTAGGTAGTCAACAAACATGTCAAGGAAGGAACCTTCTTTTTGAATCACAAATGGCCTGAATGTTGATAGAGAAAAGTCCTTCGTAATTCAAATAGTCTATTCAGTGCTGTGAGGGAGGTTTGATCCTAATGTGGCAGCCATCTACAGCTCTGTTGAAGGCTGGACTTCCAAATCCAAGCCCAAGATCCAGCTCTCCTGCACTGGGAAAATAAATGGCTCTCTTCAGGGTTGGCCCAAACATGTGGTGCAACATTATGTATGTACCCGGTGGACTGTAGATTTGAGCACACTAAAGACCTGGGACACCACTCGAAAAGAAAGTTCATAAGCTAGCCAGTCCACATATATGAGGACCTCTTGATGATGACCTAAGACATGATCTTGTTTCCATTGCTGGTCTATTCAAGATACAATAGGTCATAAGACGGCCAGTCTGGAAAAGAAAATATATTGCTAAACATTGTTGGACTCAGAAATGTTTATAGGCTCAAATACGCAAGTTCTTTCACACGTGCACAAACAGGAACCACGACTGAGTTTACAAATCAATTTCCATTTCGTCCCATTTCCTAGGTGAAGATTTCAACCCCTACCCCTTGTAGAATGGAGTTCTGAAGGGCCACTACCCAATAGAGGCCAGGTGGAGGATTGGGCCTTTGACTGCCTGGTTTCTTGATAGCAGTCCGATTGCTGTGGCTGATGGCAGACTGCTGCACAGTCTAGTATGACAAGCTGCCGAGGTGGCACCTGTACTGTTGCATAAATACCATTGTCTGGGCATTTTCTTTTTTGTTCTGGCCACTGATTCTTTGCACATCTCTGCTGCCCTTGGCTCCAGTGCAGAAAGATATCAGCCAAGCAATTTCATACTGAACAATGGAAAATATTCCACCAATACTTCCTCTACTACCAGCCAGTGCAACTCTACAAATAGCACTGTCAGCACAGCAACATTCAATCACATTCCAATTTCCCACAAAAAGTAGAGTTTTTAAACTTTTTTTTTTTTTTTGACTTTCACAGCAAGTTGTATTGTCGACTGATTACAGTATAATCTTTGCTGTGCAGGTAGCCTAGCTAGCAAGGCTCCCAAAAAGCAACTTTCCAATGCACTACACTTCCAGAGTCATCACACGACCCTTGCCTTGCACATCATAGTGGTACCTGAGCGTCTCCCACAGGGCCCTGTATTCAAAAAACTGCTCTTCAGCACCGCTAGTGGACAAAAACTCCACAAAGTTCCTTTGATGAAAAGCGTGGAGTACGTGGACTGTTCTGTGTGAGATGATTTGCAATTAATCATTTAATAATGTTTGAAGACTGCTGTTGCTGCGTATATTTTTCTACACTGCATGCACTGTGTACCTGTGTGGGAGTGTGTAGAAGCTGGCTAATTATAAAGTGGTTTATTTATTCTTTGCCTTTCTCCACCAAAATAAAATTAAAAACTAAAAACAGGCCAAAAACAAGCTTTTCCCTCCCCTGCCATTAGTGTTAGATGGAGTTTGGTATTTAAAACCAACAAAATCTTTGCCTCTGCTGTTGAAGTGTATAAAATGGACCAGAATCCTGAAGGTCAACTTTTCTTTTAACTGCTGTGTGACACCCTCCTTCTTACCAAAAACTGTGAATACACCACATACTCATACATACGCTATCAACTGTGTCTCTGTGAGATCCATTGTCATCAGTTTCTTGCTTTAAGTTAATTATTCACTCAAAGCATAATTTTATTCATTTTAAAAGCCTCGAGATCCTTTCACTGTTCTTTTGTGTGCAACTCACACTTCGTGTGTCTGAGGGTACTCCTTATTGATTTCACATTTGTTTGCCAAAGTGCATGCCTGTTAAAAAAAATCACTTTTTCCCCCCTTCTTGTTTTCCTTTGAAAGGATTTATTTATCTCATTTAAGCTCAGGGCACTTGAAAACCCCAGTTGAGAAGGGGGTACTTGATGTGCATGCACAGTAGTCTTGTAAAAGAAGGTGAAAGGCAGAACAGAGAAAAGTCACATGATGTTAGCCTGTCTCTCTCCCTCCCTCTCTCTCTCTCTTACTCTCTCACTGTGCCTCCATGTCTTAGAGTTGCTGAGTAGGGATTCTATAATGAGAGTGACGTTGAGGGGGAGAAAAAGAGAAAACTAAGCAGAGTGGGTTGTGGGGGGGGGG
>NW_019525144.1:1569697-1621143 GCF_002814215.2 Seriola lalandi dorsalis
CTCCCCCCCCCCCCCCCCCCCCCACAGCCCTCCTCTCTTCCCTTCCTCTCTCTCACTCTTTCATTGTCACTCATTCTCTCCGTCCCTCCTTTCTTTTCCTTTCTCACCTTTCTTTCTCTGCTTCGCTGGCTTGACCTTGGTTCCCACCTCGCTCAAATCCCTTGCTCGATGCCTCCCTCCCTATTTCTATAACCTTGTTTATTTTCTGCCGCATTCCTGTTTTCTTTATCTCTGTTGCTTCTCCTCCTTTCCACTGTTTGCCCCCCCCATTTTCCGAGTTCCTCTAGGCCTTAGGCAGTAGTGTGCTGCTCTAAAACCTCTCTATCAGCACATCCCTGCAATAGTTGGGTCTGACAGTCACTTTCACTGCGGAATTGCCTGATTTACCACACGACGCGCACACACACTTACACACACCATTTTATGTATGGTGCCAACAAAGTGTAACTAGAACAGAGTATGTGTGTGTGTGTGTGTGTGTGTGTGGCTGTGCTTGTGTGTATCTTACGCATCACTAATAACAACATTAGATTGCCATGCATTAATGCTTCATCTTAAAATGTGATCATATGCGCAGCTACGACTGCGTGTATGCATGTGTGTGTTCATTCGGGTGTGTCTGCTCCCCTAATTCTCTTTCCTCCACCTCTTTTCATTTCTGTATTAGCCCACCAGCAATGTAAAGGTCACACGTTGCAGCGGCGTTTGACTCTGCAGTCTGTTAAATAATAGCGTTGCTATTTACTGTTCTCAACCCCGGCCTGACGTCTGTGTGGCCTGGGGGCTACATCATCTCCACAGCATCGCTTCAGCGACAGCTCAGCGTCACACTGGGCAGGCACATAGTCTGGTACATGCTTTGAACTTGTCCAGCCCCTCCACCCCACCCTACTCCCAATATAGTACTTGAGAGGAAATGGGGGCGGGGATGGGGCAAAAAGGAAAGGCAAGAGAAGGAAAAATAAGGAAATAAAGACAAAAATCAAGAAATGGTAGTGAAGTAAACATGTTAATTTCTTACATCAAATTGAGGAAAAACTACTTAAAAACAAATCTTCTTGCTGACATCACTTTCTTTGCATAAAGTTGCTGTCAAGAGAATATTGGCTTTTCTCTGTTATATATTGATGCTGACTTGTGTTTATATTTCTCCTAGTTGCCCCAACAGCAACCTCCAACCGCCAGCACAAATGACAGATGTGTCCTTTATTTCAGTAACATCTGAAGGAATAAAATTTTAAGTTGAGATGAGTTCAGTCAAAGTTTGAGCTGAGATGGAGTTTGATTTCATTTATATCCATTATTTCAGTCGACAAATAGTCACTCTTGAAAACGCTCTTACAAAGCTGGATGGAGTTTCTGCATTTGTCACCTTTATACTATGAAGGTACAGTAAGAAGCATGTGATCCTTATCCATCCATCTATCGTTAGTCTAACAACCAAATGACCATTTCCCTTTATGTGACTTTCTTTGACCTTTACTGCCTTTATTATGTAGTTCACAGAATACATAAATGTAATACAAATACCTTTTAATTTGTTATTCCGAGGACAGACTGCGGTTGCCTCACAGCACTTGGTCACATCCTTTTTGTACACTGCTTCTCTTTCACGGAGCGCCTCTTTCAGAACTACTGCAGATGTTCCAGGGCTTCAAGGCTTCATTTAATGAGCCTTTCACAGAATTGAGGAAAATAATTTAGCTGTGATTAATCACACTGTGTGAGCTCAACTCTGCCATCATCTGTGCTCAAGGTCTAGGACATCCATGTTGGTTGTCCCATTTGTAATGACATCAGTGTTCTTTAGTTCTCCTTTTTGACATGTTTAAACAATCAATATAATCCTATAAGACATTCATGCAGTGAAATATATGATAGTTTTTTTTTTTCTTGAATAAACTGAACTGACCTGAAAAATGTTGGATAGATCGTGGCTTTCTCATGCAAGATGAAAAATAAAAAAAAATCTGTCAGGTTGGTAAGACTGTAAAAAGGATTCAGTCTTGGCTGAGCTTCTAAAAACAAGCAATCTGCGCTACTCACACATGGACACAACAATGCCTCAGCTTGTTTAGTCTTTCAGCATGTGCAACATTGCATCCACTCCATATACTCCGTAAGGTTTCAATTAAAATCACTGTTTTTCTACCGAGTCTAGATTGATATCGCAGTGGGCTGCCTAAAATTAGACTCACATATTATGCTTTTTTTTTATTTCAGTGCCAAGCATATACATTCCGCATTAAATTGAAATAGAGGTCAATAGACGTCAACCAGAATAAAATTACTCAATGCGTTGGTGTTTTATTTTTCTTCATTTTCATCCGTTACAGACATTTGAAAAAGTGTAAATTGTTTAAAAGGCTCAACAAAGGGGATTTCCCTATTTAAGTGGAAGTCATTACCGCTAAACTTAGGGGGGGGGACTATAATGTAAGTACAGCAAGTGCTAAACTGTCCCAATCCAGTCCCATCCTCTAGGCTCTTGTCATTTGCCAGTCAAGAAGAGGTATTTTATCTTTGTTTGAATAGAGCTCACTTGTTCCCCCTCGCCTCTGCTTCCGTATGTCTCAGCAGCAGCTCCGGTTCAACATGTGTTGTGTCTATGTTATCTTAAGTGCCTTTTCTCCCTGGGGCTTACGAAAGCGAAGACAGAGAGAGAGAGAGAAAGAGAGAGAAAGAGAGAGAGAACCTTTTCCCCTCTAGCCAGGGAGAAAAAGAGGAATAAATCAAGGTAAGTGTACTTTGTGTGTGTGTGTGTGTGTGAGTGAGAGAGAGAGAGATCATCTGTCAGTGTGTGTTTACATGTGTCAGTCTATCTGCATATACTTGTGCATTGCTATCACAGTGTCTGCTGAGCGTGCGCGGTTGACCGTGTCGCTACCTGAGCGTTTGTGTGTCTGTGGTGAGTGCGAGCCCGTGCCTTATGCTCCCTGGCCCAGATGACTGTGGGTAATTGCTCCTTATCTGGTGGCCTGTCATTTCACATCATTATGACAAAAGGGAGGGGGCTAGAGGAGCGATTTATCCCCCCCCCCTTCCTTTTAATGATCATTATGAATGATTTATGCTCTACTGGCATGTGTGTGTGCGAGTGTCTGCATGTCACAATGAGAAAATAATGCGCATGTGAATGTGTGCAGCAGACACAGTGAGTCACCAATGGGCAAGACTCTGTGTGTGTGCGTGCATGCATGCTTGGGCCTGCGCACCCGCTCACCTCTCACTGTCCTTGCTTAATTCCTTGCATTCACGGAATCAACTTTTTGGTAAATATTGTTCGGTTAGGGAACATTTGGTATGTGGGTCCCTGTGAGTGTTACTGTGAAGCCTTTTGGGATTTGGTGGAGCTGCAAAAGACAGAAGGATTATTGTGTTTGTTAAGAAACAGAGAAATAAGGATCAAGAGACACACAGGCAGAGCTGGTGAGAGAGATGGCACAAAAGGAAAAAGAGAAAAATGTGCGACAAGTGTGACAGAGTGCTTAGTTGGACAAGTGATTGCCTGCTGTATACGTGTGTTCATGCACTACCACACGGTCATGTACACGTGTCATATGTATGTGATCATGTATGTGCACAGCCTATATCTCTGTGTATTGTTTCCTTTGATCGAGCCTTTCATCCGCGGCTCAACAGCAGTCGTAATTGGTCTCTTACGGGACTGGCCCACTGGGTACCCGGGTGAGGGAAACTGGCTTTGGATGGCTTCCTTAAACATTTCAACGCAGCCAAACATGAGGTCTCCCCGCTCTCGCCTCGGGCGCAGCCAACACCACCACTTAGCTGGCTGCCCTCGCCTCTGACACAGAGCACGACAAAGAAAGAGAGCCTGACAGACATAAAGAGAGTTCCTGATGAGGGTGAGCGGTTAATATGCGTCCATGGTGCTCACACACCTTCGAGGGTGTGAATGTGAGTGTGAGAGCGCTGGTAGCACCCATCTGTGGAAACCAGTGTATCACAATGACAAGCAGTCATTAAACCACTGTCTAGCAACTAACAGGTTGAGCTGTATCTCCACATCTCAGAGTTCGCTACAATGAACCACCACCTCATTATAGCATCTTGTGTCTGCACCTTGTTACATGGACATCAAATCCTACATTACAGGAGTGAAGCATTGTACATTATACCAAATATTTGCCCTCCTTAAATGCTTAACCAGCAGCCATTCCTCCCCAGCACCTTGTTCTACCTCTTTGTCTTGCCGGTGTCTCACTTTCCCCTCTCTCCAACTTACTTCCTGTCTGACTGTCACTCTTCCTCTTCCATCCACTCTTTCTCCCTCTGCCAACCCACTCACTCTCACTTTTCTCTGTCCCCATCTTCCTCCCTGTGTGTGTGTGTGTGTGTGTATGTGTGTCATTTTCTCCTCTTTTCTTCCCCTTTCTCTCCATCCTATTCACACGCCTTCCCACAGATCCAAGGCAAAGTGAAAAAGATAATTCCCTGGTTCTCTGCAGAGAGACAGCGAGCAAAAAATAGAGAAGGTTACCTTTCATGTTCAATTTTAAAGGAATGTTTGAGATTTCCCAGAGATGATTAAATAGGAACACTCCTGACAAGGTCACACAGACTCACACGTATAGACACACTGAAGACGCGCACCGTACACACTCGCATGGAGACACACACGCTGAGAGCTTGGTCAAAACACCTTTGGGATGTGCTGCTGCTTCTGAAACATAAAACTGGAAAGCAGAAAGTGGAGAAAAGAAAAAGAAAACATTTCATGCCCGAGCGAAACCACAGCAGAACCAGGACAGTGTGCCTGCGTTTGCACCGCTCCTCTTACCTGAGAGACTAAATGGCAAAGGCAGCAGAATTGATTGACTTGTATCTTTATTACGCAGGCATTCATTACCTTTTATTTTTGTCATAGCAACACACACTTCAATTATTTATACCCATTTGTGTGTATGTGTGTGTGTGTCTGTGTCTATGCATGCCTCAGCCTTGCATACGTCCATAACATTTATTTTTACGTTGGCGTGTGCGCGTGTTTACAGCCTTATTAAGGTTTAACTTTTAGCTTTAAGCAGCATTGTACCCCTGGAGACCAATTATCTGACGGGGTAAAGGAAACTCTCTGGTGCCAGTGAAGGGAGATTGTGAGGTTGTGACAACACTCCAGCAGATTTCCTCAGGCATGCTGAGTGTGTTTGTGTGTCGTGTGTGCACGGCTGTAGTATTTATCATCAGAATCCCCATTAGCTTACGCATCAGTATCAAACACGGCTTTCCAGGGTGTTGCTCTGATCATGTTTATTTCCCCCTGAACAACATTGCAAGAGGAACATGCAGTGTGCAAGTTATGTGGTGTACGTGTGTATGTGTGTGTGTGTGTGCGCGCATGGGAGTGTGTGGGTGTCGCATACTGCAAATTGCTGTCAGTCATGGGGTTAAGGTATTCTGGATGTGTCCCTGCCACTTGGTAACTATAGCAGAGACTGACAGAGGTGCTGTGGGACAAAGTGGAGTTGGCGTTTTGAATGAGTTATCCTGAATTCAGACTGTGTCCCTCTCCAGAGGCATGGATGAATGGCCTGATTCTCTCTCCACCTCCCTTTTTCTCTCTGACTTTCCAGCCCTCTCTCCTCCTCTCCTCCCTTTCTCCTCCTCTTTCAAACTTTCTCACTCTCCTCTCCTCCCAAATCCTTACATTGTGTGTTTTTTTATTATTATTTTTTATCACTCTCTCCCTTCAGCCTCCCATTTTGGCTGTCCCTTTCTCCCATCTTCTCTACCCTCCCGACTTCTTTCTTTAACTTCTTCATTTCTCTCTGCTCTCCATCTCCTCATTTCCCCTCTCAACTATTTAAAGGTTTTTTTGTTTTTTTTAACAATGAGCTGCACTCACTGAGCTCCAACTCTGTTTCCATAGTGAGAGGAGGTCCACTTATGCTCTTCGCTATCCCAACTTTCACCCGTGACGGAGTTTTCCTTTTCCCAGGGCCCCTCTCTCTTTCTGCATTGTCCTCTTTTCCTGCTGCCCCCTTTCTCTCTCTCTCCTAAAAGTGTGCTTTAAGTTATTCGTATAGATTTTACCCCAAGAGCTTTTTGGGAGTCTGTATTTACCCCAAACAGCCGATGCACCTATATAGATGTAACTATTAGCCCTTTTACCCTGCATGGTACTGGTTCAACTCGACTCTACTCGCCTTCTTTAGTTTTATATCGGGCAAAAGTTGCAGATAGTACCTGGTACTCTGTACTTTTTTCAGGGTGTCACCTCCACCAATTTTCCAAGCGAGCTGAGGCGATACCAAGAGGTGATGTGAAAACACTGCAGACCACTGATTGGTCACAGAGAATCGTCACTATTGTGTGAGATGGGACATTCTGAACAAACCCGTCTTTTCTTAAACAGCCAAAGGACTGTACACCACTCACTGTAGCCTGTTACATTTATTGTACTATACTTCTACCATGGCAACCGGTAAAACCACGCCAGGGTCAGTTAATGAGATGTTGAGGTGCAGATGTTTCTCTGTTTGCAATCCCTTTGATATTCTCCATTGTTCATGTGTGTGAGAAGATGAGGTGATATGATAGCTTTGTGTGTCGTTGCTATAGTGACTACACCATGTTGAGAGGGTATTTTCTGCCGTGGAAAAAGAAGTACCTGATACCTAAAGTGGGTAGAGTGAAGTTGAGTTGATTCATGCAGTGGAAATACGCCATATAGTGTAAAAGATGTTATTGGTTGCTAGCCAACAACATGTTCTCAGACCGTGTGTGTGGAGAGTGGTGATCTCTGCTCTCAGGACTAATCACTTTTGTCCAGTTGTTTTCTTTTAGTTCCTCTCATTCTTCTACCTCTGTCCATTTTTCAAGTGACCTCAGAAAAAGGGTTGAGTTGAGACCTTTTCAAACTATGCACGCTTCCATCCATTTGCATCTTTATATTGGCTTCATGCGTAATCGCATTGCCTTTAAAATTTGCTTGCGTTCGGTCTGAGACCACCTTAAGAGGCGATTTATGGTCTCTCAGGACAAGCTCTTAAAAAGTGCTCTCCGACCCGTCTGAAATCTAATTTGTCCCAAATTCAATTGTTCCAAATAGCCACAATGGAAGGCGTAGTGAAAAGCTTAAAATATTGGAAAAGCGTATATTTTGAGACTCTCCAGGGAGACATTCATACTGTTGCTCTCGGTTGTTCTTGTAAAAAAGTGCCGCAATTAGTCGTCTTGCAAATGAAAAAAAAAAAAGGGCTAGAGAGTGAAGTACAATGCTGGGCTCCTCTCTCAACTACACACAGCTGGCCAATCGTTGCATAAAGTGGGGGTGAATGTCGGATTGGCGGTTTGAGAAATTTACAGAAGTGTTGGGACAGGGACCCCCTGTATCTGACGTTAGAGAGGTGTGGGCACTATCCGACCATCCGACATAAAGGTGTCACAATGCTTCAAAGGAACAACCACCCTCTGAAACCCCTTCCCTGCACTGAAATCATGGTGGGAGGGGCTGTGTGTCTGACAATTTTTGTAACTTTCCGAAACCGACAATCTGTCAACCGAGCCCACTTCACATGGTCACTGGCCAGGTGTGTATAGGTGAGGTGAGGAACTATGCAATTTGAACTTTTTTCCTCTAGCTTCTTTTTTACATTCTTCACGCATTAACTTCTTTCGCTTTTTATTTATACAACCAAGTGCAATGTAATGAATGCCTTTGCACAGTTATCCCTATCTGAATGATTACTGCATCTGGCCTCTGTCTGTGACAGCAGGTTTTTCACCTTGCCTTCAAATGGGGCCATTTGGAAAAGCTACATTAACACTATGTCCTCGAGACATGGTCAGAACACACTTTGTACCAAGTTTGTTTCAAGCTCGACACAGCCTGTACACCTCAGCTGTTCTCCTTATGTCCCCCAATGATGCTGCTGATGCTGCTGCTGCTTCTTCCCCTTCTCCTCCCTCTATGCGAGTCATTCCCTCTCTTTGCGCTTTTCTTCTCACCTCTCACTCTGCCTTCAGCTAAATGACCCCCTAGAGTCCCACTTCCTCCTCTCTCCTCCTTCCGTCCTCCTGTTTCCTGTAAGTCTCTTCCCATCTCTTTTCACTCCCCTCACGTACTGTCCTCCCTCTTCTCTTTCCCCTTCCCTCCTCCTTTCCTCCTGTCTTCCCAAATGTCCCGTGGATAAAGATGATGCAGTCTGTATTTTTGGCCAGAGATAGGGATTAGCAACAAATAAATAAATAAATAAAATGGTCAGGCCCAAAGTGACTCACGCGTATCCTCCGCAGAGACACAAGCGCAGAAGCAGCCGGATGCTGACATATACACATGAATTAAAGAGTCAAAAGCGCATAGAGGAAAGCGTGTATTACACATGTGAGCTGCATACACACAAAGCCGATATGTGTGTGTGTGTGTATGTGTGTGGATTGCCACGGACATGCCTGTTTTTAACCTCTCAAGGGAGTAAAGACGTATGCAGGACAGGACACACACAATCACATAGTATTAAAACATGTTCACGTGAGGTCTATAATTAGAACTTTGGTCAATGTAAAGCTCTGCAGAGTCAGCAGCTTAGACGCACTCAAACGCACGCACGCACACACACATGCACACACACAAGCAGAGGTACTGTAGGGAGGCAGGCACAGAAGGAGCGAAGGAGCATTATTAAGTTACCATTATGTGACTTCTCTGTTTTCTTCCCTTCCTGCTACTAGAAAATAGAGACAAAGAGATCATATTAGGCTGGTATCATGTGACCCCTCTGGTTTCTGTGAGTCATTCTCCCTTTTCTACAAGAGGCAAAGAGGGAGCTACTGTATCTACTACATTATTGTCTGTATGTGAAATCACTGAGGACTCCGAAGTGCAGCGAGAGCTGTTCGTGTAGGCCATTTGTATGGTGGATGAGGAATCCAGTGAGAAAATATGGTTATTGTGTTGAGCAAATACAACCCTGTGTTTATATAAATAAATATAGTGATTTGAGAAGTTATAACCTTTATTGTCTCCATTTCTGCTGATAATTCTGTTTTATCTGTGTCCTCTTTTATCATTGCCACTTGGTTTATGATTCATTTGTGATTTATCCTGATGTTCTATAGAAAAGAAACATGTTTTGTTTATATAACATTTACAAATGTTGTGTTTAAATAAATATAATCCCATTTAATGTTTAGTACTGAAAAGTTTCCAGCTAACTACCGCCTGTAATGTCACAGAAAAAGTCCCTTCCTCTCCATCTGCAGCAAGAGTTAATGATGTCCTGTTAGAGGTAGAAGGGCCTTTCCCTACTATTAGACAAATGACTTCATGGCTAAGAAAATTACACCAAGCAATGGAGAACAAGGGTTTATTCCAAAAACAAATACAATACCCTCAAGGAGAATAACATTTGGATAAGAATGGTGGGGTTTCATTAAAAAGCAGTATAATAATTCATGGATGAGGACAAAGGTTTCTAAACGGAAATATATTCAAGAACAACCCACTGTATTTATTAGTTTTCCTGGTAACGATTACTTTAGCAAATAATGTATTAGATTTAGCACTAAAACATAATAATCCTCCCCATACACCTTTAATAGATGTATCAAAGCTGACTCATCCAAAAGTTTCAAACCAGCCCTCACGCAGTGATTTGTTTAGTTAGTCCTCTGACACTCATCTAGTTAAAAAGAGAAATGACAGGATATCTTACTTTCTCTAGGTGGAACAATACCAATTCCTTTGTTTTTTTATCAAGTGACAGTTCAGGTCCAAAACAATCCTCCAACTTTACATGACATGACACCAGACCGCCTGAAGCACCTGCTCCAAATTTATGGTGGAAGAGCCCAAACTTGAACTGTTAAAGCTCTGCCAAAATCTGTTGGCTGCCAATAAAAGTAAACATAAAAAAGAAACGATTCTACTACATTTATGGAGATCTTTTATTAAGTCACAATAAATGTGCAAAACAAAATTTCTCTTTTGAACTCTCAAATGTTGAACTCGTCCCTAATGTATATCTTCATACCCGAAAGCTCACGAGATGGAGAAAAACCTATTGGCTGGCTATTTTCATTCTGAAAAAAGACAAGGCTCTTATCTTTTGCATTTGCTGAAGCATGTTACATGCATCACACAGGACTGTATAACACTGTATTGTCTGTTGCCAATTTAATATAGGTACACTATTTTTGTTGCATTGTATTAGATGTTATTTTAACAAATAAAATACCTGGCTACTTTTAGAGTTTCCCAATCAATAAAACTATATACTGTCTATATTTCCATATGTGCTAATTCAGTTCAGCAACACTTCCCAGAAATACTGAAGTGCCAGGGTGAATGGTGAACTGTCAGTCTGTCAGTCTATAGCCTGTGACATCTGTGACAATTTTTTTTCACTTTTGACCGAGATGAGATCCTGAAACTCTCTGTCTCAGCATTTTAGCCCGAAACTCTGTCTGGCAGAGGCACAAGCTCTGAGTGGGAACATGATCTATAATTTATCTCTACTTATGAGCAGACGGTCTGTCAGGGTGTGTGTTGTTGTGTTTGTGCATGTGTTGTTTTTATGTTTATTTTTTTTTTGTGAGAGGATGTGGGTGTGTATGTATGTTCAGGATATTCACATGTTTTGGCCTAAACAAAGTCTAAAAGTGGCATTTTAAATCATCACTCTCACTCCTGTCCCCAGAAAGAAAGCTTTCTTTAGCATTATTTTTTGACATTACTTTGCCAATATGCAGTATGTTGCCAGTGGTTTTAACGTGGTCATGGCAACGTTGTTACCATGGCTTTTGTAGATATCATAGAGGCAGAGGAAGACAGACCTGAAGTGGATAATGTTGTGTGGCGTATTCCTTGGGAACATGATGCATTATTGTTTAGTGTTGAGAGTATTGTCCCCTGCTATTGTCTTTCTTACAATAACATAAAAAGCACAAGTGTGTTAGGCCCTTGTAAAAACTTTATTACCTTAACAACAGGCAAGTGCAAACATTCAGACATAAGAGCCAAATTAAAAGACGCTACACTATTGTTATTGATATTATTGTTATTGTGCAATAGTGACTGAGCACTCTTGATTCCACCTCGCCTTTCAGCTTCTTCAAGCAAAGAAAAATCACACACCATGTGAGACATCACTATGATTCAAGCCCCCGAAAGTGCAGAACCCTATTGTTTTGGTTTCAGTTTATTATAATTATTCTGCCGCAGCTTAAATTGCCGAGAGCTGGAATGAGCTAGAAGCATGAAACTTGGCACAATAACTGGAAATCGTGTGCAAGTGCTTCCCAAGAAATATGAACCTAATCAAGCAGATGGTAGTGCTGTAATTAAGGCCCAAAAAAATGCAACTTTGTAAAGGCCACGCCCATCACACCGTAAGTCAGATTGGCTTGAAATTTGACATACAAGTCCAACTCAGTGTGTTCTACACAAAAAAAGCCTCTTGGGCCATACAAGTCCACCATGGTGGATTTTCCGCCATTCTCAATTTTTTGAAAAACACATATTTGACATCTCCTTAACTGTAGGTTCAATTGCTACCAGGTTGTCTGTAGATCATCACTGGACCAAGCTTATTGAAAGTATGGAGATAACTGATATTTAGTTTTCAAGATACTGACCAATAAACTTCACAAGGGGAGGAGCAACAACTCATTAAATATTTGTCCAGTCATCATGAATCTAGTTACATAGCCGTGTTTGGGTATAGGTCTACTGAAGCATTTTGAACCCGACCCATAGGAGCGGCCAAAAAACAAAAAAAGCTAACAGAATTTCACCAGGTTAGGTGCATGCTCTGGGGGGCAAGTATTAACCAAAATCTGAAGTGCCATATTGACTGGTGAAAGTGAGCTTGGCTTATCCTATATTTGCTCATAACTCAAGATGACTTTGAGCAATCCTGAATAAACTCACTGCAGACATCCTGCACTATTTCCCGAATAAACGCACAGAGTTTCATTCAAGTCTGATGAAGGGTGGACAAATGGCGGAACAATAAGTCGAGCGCAATTATTGAAATGCTGGAGGCTTTGTGATTGGTCCCACTCATTCTTTAAAAAGAATTAAAATAACTGAAGTGACTGTGCTTGGATTTGTCGAGTCTGAAACACGCTTGTTGCTGACTTTGATTTTAATCTTGCCCGATTCAGCTGCTTCCTATTGTTGCGCGCAAAGGGGCTTAAAACCTGCAATCGCCGCTTGTGGCCATATTCTTACATGTGTTTGTCTGCAGATGCGTAGTTATACGTGCGCGTCTGTATCTCAGTGTGTGCATCAGTATGCAGATTTGTATATTCCCTTGGGTTTGTACACGTGCCTGCGTACATGTCTAGTGTTCTCTATGTGGTAGATGTAGACAATGACTGAGAGAGAGAGAGAGAGAAAGAGCGGGACTCCTTTGATGCAGAAATAGTGGGACAGAAGCTGTATTGATTATCAATAGTATGCTAACATGTCCAGAGGGCGTCAAAGAACATAGACTCTCAGTAAAGTTATCATTCACATGCTGAGATAAACAATCCCCCGCAGTTTTGTGATCTTCAATGCACAAACACATTTTAAATATTAATTTAATCATCATTATTTATAATATTGATGCACAAATAAAAAACAGTGATACAATAAATGCAGATGCGTGAAGGAGCATGAAAGGGTTTTGTTTTATTTTTATAGCTCTGATTCACTCTTTTCTTACACTTCCTTGTTATCCACACTGTTCTGTCACCCTTCTCTCTATCTCCACCCAGGCCACAGCCCCTTTGACACACACACACACACACACACACACACACACACACACACACACACACACACACACACACACACACACACACACACGCAGGTATGCCAACACACTCACACACACACACAGGCTCAAACTCATGATGCATTACCACTCCCCTTATCCACACACAAAATACACACTTGTGCACAAACAATAGCATGCACTTGCTCACTGACAACGATCAAGCCTCTCAACCTCTCGCGCACACATACACACGCACACACACCCACACACACACCACAACACATAGACACGGGGCTATGGGGCTATTCATCTGTCTGGAGCAGTGGCTTATGAAAGGTCAGTCTTTGAGTTATGACAGAATCTCCTTGCCACAACAACCTAAGCGTGGGTGGCAGAGCAGTGACTGTGTGTGTAAGTGTGTTTGGTAAATGTGCATGTGTGTGTGTGTGGTGCTGTCGCAAGGCAGTAAAGGTGGAGAAGGAAGAAAATGAGCACCACGCTAGAGAAGTGGGTCTACAGAAACAGTTTACCTACATGCATGTGATAGAAAAGGACAGCTTGAGCAAAAGAAAAACAGAGTGGAGGGCTGGAGAATTGAATATGAGACTGAGTGAGGGACAAAGCTGTGGCAGAGATGGACAAGGACAGAGAGGGGTCAGTAGAGTGAGAGAATGCCGGACGAGTGCCAGGAGAGATGATAGATTGGCACAAGGGGCAGGGGGCTGGGGCTAAATGAGAGATTGTGAATTATCTAGTGTGTGTCAATACATGTATGTCAGTCTGTTTAAGTGTTTATGAAAGTCCATCCATGTGTGTAAGTGTGTGTGTATGTCTTGGCAGCAAACGGAGGGGCAGATGCTGCCTGCGCTCCAGGCCTACTGCTTTACGGCCTTCTGCGGAAATGTTGTTGTGCCAACCGTAGCTCTCATCCGCAGCCAATCACACGCCTGGGCCCACGGTGGACCAGAGTTAATGCATACACACAGACACACACGTATACATACAGCAGCAGGAACACACACACACACACACACACACACACACACACACACAGAAATTCCATAATGAGAGACAAGGGTAATAAATGGAAAGTGTGTGTGTCAGTGGTGATTCTGTTCATTAAGGTTCAGGGAACAGTGTGTGCCTGTTATCAGCAGGAGGCTTTTGGAACACACACACTCTCTCTCTCACACACACACACACACACACACACACACCAACTAGAAGGGCCGCCTAAAGAGACATTTAAGGATGCTTTACGACAGGCAATATATAGCTGTTCCAACCTCTGAACTTTTCTGAGCTGTAGCAGCGTTTTACGGGGAGAACTTTGCATAAGAAATTGAGCAGCTCCACATCTCTCCAACCACACTCCCAGACTAGTCTAAAAACTTTGTCCCCTCTCATTTGCTGGAGAGGTCGAACCTGATCCTACATATCACTCCTGTTCAATATCAGGCTGTCACTTGACTGCTGCCGCTGCCTCGCTCTCCTTGCAGAACTCCATCTAGACTTGGACAGAGAGTGCTGTCACACAACGGCCCATAACAGAAGACTGACACCGCGTTGAAGACTTTCTCATCATATGTATCACAAATCCCCACTTTTTATCTTCCTGTCCACCGCATCCATCTTCACAGTCCAACTTAGTCAAGAGCCACAATGGAAAAAGACTATATGGTCTCCAAAATTTGTTTTGCATTGAATAAGCATAAACAAAAATTAAATATCTTATACAGTAACAACAGTTCTGGCTTATGTTCTGTCACATTTTGTTTGTGGCTTCTGTGTAGCCTGGGTCTTTTTCAACTAAAAGCCAAGATTTGGAAAGAGAAGAAGAAGAAAGAAAAAAAGGATTTTAAGAATGAATGGCAGAGAGGTGAAAACAGCGAGAGTGAAGAAAGAGATTGAAGGTAAAGCAAGAGAAAAAGAGGGGGGTGGATTAACACAGAGGGATGAATGGAGAGGGCATCAAGGGAGAGAGGCAGGAAGATGCCATGGAAGAAAAAACCATGGAAGCAGTGAAGAACAAGAGATAAAAAAAAAAAAGAGGGAGCGTCAGAGGAATGAAGAACAGAGAGATGCAGATGAAAAACTCACAAGAAAGGAAGAAAGAGTGTGAAACAGAAGGAGAGGTTGAGGGTTGAGAGGTAGACAGGCAGATCACAACCAAGCTGAGACTAGCCGACAGCTGTGAGAGCAGAATTTGATACTGCGGCATCAGACACACAAACACAGACGTGCACGCACAGACATATGCAGACACAGACACACACACGTGTGTGTGTGTGTACATGCACACGCACAACCGCAGCCTCACAGGGGCACATACACATGCTCACACTATCCAAAAGAGCCACATTACACATGAAATATTAATGGTGCAAAGCAATCAGCAAAATTGGAGATGGGGGAGAAAGAGGGAAGAAGAGAAAGGGGGGGGCAGAAACGGGGAAAGTAAGAAAGAAAGAAAGAGCGACAGATTAGAGCAATATGTCTTTATTACCGGTCCTGGACTGGTACATGTTGACTATCAGCAGACTGATATGCATTTTGAATCATCACTTTTTTTACCGGGAGCATGATCAACCCACAGAAACAACTTATTTTCCTCCTCAGTGGCGGTGTATTTATTCCATCACACAACAAAGCAAGGTCATCCCAAGTGCTAAAACACAATAATGTAGATCCATTCTGGCAACAATAAATATATAAAAAATGTATGTGTGTATGTGTGTGTGTGTTTATCTGTACTTAATGCTGTGTTAGAAATGCAAAGCTTATTTCAGCTTCTCAAGCATGGATGGCTTGTGTGAGTCTCAATAAATCATTAATGAATAATTTTCACAGGTGAAAGAGTGTGCACAAGGAAAAAGCCGAAAACAAAATTGGGTGAGAACATACTGTCTTCCCTTGGTAAATACTAATGTTTTCAAAGAGCGTTGCATATGTTGGATATTTTTGTGTGTGTGTGTGTGTGTGTGTGTGTGTGTGTGTGTGTGTGTGTGTGTGTGTGTGTGTGTGTGTCTGACTGTCCAGGCTGGAGTGTGTCCGCATCTGAGTGTTAATTCCTGATGATAAAGCACAAACAGTCAGGTGTGTTTGCTCTCTTAAGCACCTTTCTGCCCCTTAAAAGCTTCAGGTAATAACACCATCCATCACCAGCTTGTGTGGACATGTGTTCATGTGATGTGTGTGTGTGTGTGTGATGTGTGTGTGTGTGTGTGTGCGTGCGTGTGTTCACACGTTCGACAGAAAGGTCAAAAACAGGAGGAGTTTGCAGAGACACAGGAGGTATCGCTTCACCGCGGGAGTTTAATCAGAAGGAAAAAATATGCCAGCGTGTACACATACACACACACACACACACACGTGCACAGACACTGAGCTATGAACACAAACAGACACAAACACTCAGGACATGAACATCAGCCGAGTACATGCATTAGTGCACAGCAGTAGCTCCTTACTAATGAAGAGGGGAAACATTGTGGAACGGCGTGTCTAGGCAGGTGTGAGGAGAAATAAACAAATAATGAGATCAACACTGCCAAGATTACAGCACATTCATTACAGCATTTAATCTGTTCCCTTCAACCACTGACTCGTTTCTTTTCCTCTTTATCAGACAAGATCATCTCCCTCTGACATGTTTCCTCTGTATCTCCCATCTTTTTCTTTAACTTCCATACATTGTAAAAGCTGATGTTTGTTACTGCATCACTGACTGCAGTGTCGCATGTCATGCAGCTCTATCTCCTCTCCGGCAAAGTTGAGCTGGGAGCACAAGTGATGTTCAAGTGCATAAAGGGGGTCACTCAGGCTGAAGTATAAAATCTGACACCAAAGCCTAAACCCTTAATATATCATCTAGCTGGTTGACAAGTGCGGAGGTCCTTTTTCCCACAAGTACATGGCAAATTGAAGTCAAACAAAAGCTTCATCAAGGGCAAATTTTTAAATTTGCTGGTTTCCATCATAATTTATTAAGACTCTGCAGCTGAAGTCAGTTTCTTTTCTCGAACACTGTCCAAGACTTATGTATCCTGCTCGGACGACCACACTGCTCCGTGCATTGACTGCACCCGTGACATATAGCTCAGTCTACACAATCTAACAACTTCAGAGTTTAACTACAAGGTGCTTTCATGACTGGGATCATATTTTCGCAGATGTCAATACATAATATTTGCTGCCAAGTATACACAGTTTCCTCTTGCCTCAGGGGACTGTGGCTACAATAAACTATGATTTCTCCTGCAAGGGACATCTGCTACAAAAGATTCAGAGCCTGCTGATTCTTTAATAGAGGTTTTTTTTTCTTTCTTTGTTATTTCACCCCTGGTATTACTTTAGCGGTCACTTTGCGGCCAACCTGAATGTTTTGACTCAACAGTACTCTTGTGAGATTTTCAACAATGCAAATCAGGCACTGACATCCGTAGAGGGGAAAACCTGTTATGACAAATAAAGGTAAAGTGTGGGGAGTAAAAAATTTGTTCTGGTCCTGCCTTTTATTTGCCAAAGGCCTGTAACTTTTTGACAGCTAGTGCTGTAGCAGTACATTTCCAGTGGGGTAAGCCTAGGCTGTCTGTGCCAGCATGCTTGTTATTCTGATGATGGAGGGAAAGGAGGAGAGGAGGAAAAGCTTCCTGATCTTCATTAAGAATGACTCAGCTGCTTTTTCAGTCTGTCAGCATTCCCAAAGCTGATGACGTTCCAGGGGCGCTGCTGGGAGAGCTATTCAACACAGGAATTGAGAGTTTAAGACTAAGGCTGCCGCTGCTTAAATTAAACTATTATTGGCAAGTGTGAGAGATGCTGTATATTGTGCGTGTGTGTGTGCGTGCATGCATGTGCGCGTGTGTGTGTATGCGCGTGTGTCATGTGGTTGGGAGAGTATAAAGCGCTTTATATTAATATTCTTAAACTGATTAAAATAGATAATTTAATTCTTGTTCCTTATATAAACCCTAATGTTAATATGATTATTGTAAGTTAAGGATTTGTTGTTGCCAATTTTTGTTTTTCAAATAAAGACTGAAAACTTTTATTTTTCTCTGGACTTACTGGAAGTATCTTCTGAGCTGCAGGAGAAGCTTGATTCCTGTAAACTGTGGTGATCAGAATGTTCTTGCAGTGGAAAAAGCAACAACATTCATGGGACATAATATCTTGTGGGAATGAATTGAAGATGTGGGTATTTCACTTGTAACATACATAAACACAAGCCTTGTGTATGTTACAAGGTAGAATTCCTACATCAAAATGTTCCATGTTTTGACTGATGGTTACTTGCAACTTAATAATTTATTGTTCCTCAATTTCTTTGGTTTTTTTGACTGAGCAGTTGTTTAAAAATACATAAAAGACTTAACTCACATGCTGTAGAGCTGCAGGCAAATAGGTTACATATATATTTATTTATACATACGTGTGTGTGTGTGTGTGTGCGTGCGTGTGTGTGTGTACCCTACTGTGGGGACCCATTGGCATAATCTCGATCTTCACCATAATGCTGACAGTTACGCTCAGTATTATGGATGCCTTTTTCTTTTCTTTTTTTTTTTTGCTTTCCACTGCAGCAAAGCTGGCTGAGTTGCAATGCATTAACAAAGCAAACGGCCACTATGGTGGTTCAAGAGGGATTTCTTTTATTTATTTATTTATTTTAAAAGCGACATAAGAGTTGAATGTAAAGCATGAAAGAGACCCATGAAACCTTTCTCAATACCTTGTCAGAGAAAGGATGAAGAAAAAAAAAAGATAAGAATGGGAAACATCTTTATAGACAGTATGAGTGGGTTAGGAGGGAGGCCTTGGAGAGGGATTCACAGAGATGAAGGATCACTTGGAAATGAAGTGTGTGTGTGTGTGTGTGTGTGTGTGTGTGTGTGTGTGTGTGTATCTTTGTGTGTGTGTGTGCGCACATGCACATGCATTGTGTATACTCACTGCTCTGTCAAGACGTATCTGCTCTTATAGCTTTCTTCCAGACCTGACAGGTGGGAAGTATAAAGTAGTAATGGAAGAGAGAATGTGTGTGTTCTTGTGCACATGCATGTGTGTGCGTGTGTGCATGCTTGCATATCTGTCTTAAGTAACAGACAGACAAGGAGTAAATAATAATAGCACATGTGCAATTATGTATGTTGTGGATCCATATTTGATACCGAGTTTGTCTTAAATGCATGTGAGATGACTAGAATCTCCACCTCCTGCATCATGATTTTGTGTGTGTTTGGGTGGGTGGCTGCGTGCATGCATGCGAGCGAAGGTGAGAATGGCTGAAAGAGAGAGGGGAAAGTACAATCAACTCTTTCCCTCCCTCTCTCTCTCTCTCTCTCTCTCTCTCTCTCTCTCTCTCTCTCTCTCTCTCTCTCTCTCAGTTTAGGCTCACTTCTGAGATTTATCCGCTGCACCATAACAGTCTCTTTTCCCAGGTCCATTAAGCAGCAACAGAATCCCAATACACACATGTTGCAGCGAATCTGAATCACAATATACAGTATAGTGCAATGAATTAGTGAACGGTTGATGGGATTTCTGGCATGTTTTTCAAAACACATAATTGAAATATCCCTACTGTGGATAAACGAGTTCATTTGAAAACTTATGAAGAAGGATTTTGCACTTCTAAGAGCACTGATGTTCCGTTCCAATGCTGATACGGCCCCGTATAAAGGTCGAAAAGATCATTTTACTAAAGAATTAAGAAATGAAAAAGCTGAAAATTATTCCTCAGTAAACACAGAGACAAGAAGAAATTATTTATCCCTTTGGAAACCGATAAATAATATGATGAGGTCATAGAACGGAGACAACAGTGGCTGAATTTAGCAGTAAATGTTCTAAAATGTGCCAATTATAATTTCAAACAGTTTTGATCATGAAAGTGCGCCTTTTTTGGTATGACAACAAACTAATAATGCAGCAGTAACAGATAAGTTTACTACAAGCAACACAGCTATTCTTTCTCACCTGGAATCTGTATTATTGTTATTGATATTAGTTTGGGGGTGGAGGGGTGGGGCTTTATTTGATAGCCAACCATAAAGAGATGAAAAGGCAATGACATGCAACAAGTCTTTGGTCACTATAGTGATGAACCTACAGTTCTCTCAGCTAGCGACTTTTAGTTTTTAGCTTTACTGTTTCGGTTCACTCTCATTGAATTGTTTTCATTTGCAGCAGACAGTTGTGTCCAACAACAAAGCTCCAAAGATCATCTGTACACCACCAGCCCAGCACCAAACAGCACACAGACAGTTAGCTGGTAAATATAGAGGAGTATTGAGCAGCTCAAGAGCAAGGCATTCTCTTAAAAATTGGTGGAGACCAAAAGCCGAGCTGAAAGAAAATATTACATTGTAATTATTGGAATATTCTAATTTCAACCATTTGAAAAGGTAACATTACCATCACACCAGGCATACCGAAAGTCTGTGCTCTCAAACTAATGGCACTTGCATTAGCAGCCAAGCCTGCAAACAAGCCTCTAGCGGTAAAGTTAGTTCAAACTCAGCAGCGGCCGCTTGTGCCTGCCTTTTATATCATCACTGATATGGTAGGAGCTCCAGCTGGGACACAGCAAGTGCAATTACATATAATACATAAAAAACATATGATGTCAGTTGGAACGGTGAAAAGACTGGGTTTCAAAGGCTATGTGGTTGACTCTAGGTATGAAGTCACAGGACAGAAAAAAAAATAGAATTATCATCTCACAGTTGTATGCCTCTAACCAGCAAAGTTGCAGGAAATATCATCACAATTTCCCCTTCCTGAGTTACAGAATTGAATAATGACCAGAAGTGTTTTCGCAGAACATTATGATGACACAAAGTTGAACAAGGTTGACCTTCACTGTGAAGGCCACAGTGAAGTTGACCTTCACTGTCAACTTCAACCAATTGATCAACATTTTGATATAAAATGTCATCACTTCATCATTTAACCTCTTAGTTTTTTTTTTGTTAAATTGTGTCATAATTATCATATAAATTCATTAGTTGTGGAGGTCAGTGACCATGACCTTTGACCACCAAGTTCTTATCAGTTCATCCTCGAGTCCAAGTGAATGTAAGTGTCAGATGTAATGAAATTTCATAATATATTCCTGATATATCGCATTCACAAGAACGTAAGTGAGTGAATTTTAACCTTTGGCGTTACTAAGATATCACGAAAATGGGATGGATTGATTGACAATCTGAAAACATAGTTCTGCCCGTGGCAACAGTGCTGCATCGGCCTTCTGTGGAAAGCAGGCGAAAGAAACATCCTGTCTCAAAAGGATGCTGAAAAACTAGTCCATGCATTTGTTACCTCTAGACTGGACTACTGTAATTTTTTATTGTCAGGATGTCCCAATATCTCAGTGAAAAGCCTCCAGCTCATTCAAAATGCTGCAGCATGAGTACTGACAGGAACTAAGAAAAGTGATCATATCTCTCCTGTGTTAGCTTCTCTGCACTGGCTCCCGGTAAAATCCAGAATAGAATTTCAAATTCTCTTCCTCACATACAAAGCCATTAATGGTCAGTCACCATCGTATCTTAAATAGCGCATAGTTTCCTATTGTCCCAACAGAACACTCTGCCCTCTAAATGCAGGCCTACTTGTGGTAGAGCTGCTAAGAGTGGAATGGGAGGCAGAGCGTTCAGCTATCAGGCTCCTCTCCTGTGGAACCAGCTCCCCGTTATATATATATATATGTATATATATATATATATATATATGGGTATTACCTTCATTATTTTCACTATAACAATCCACAGTATATACAGCTGTCCCTGGTCTCTCACTCTTCTCTTCTTGACCTTACCCTTTAAAGAGCTTTGAGGTAATGTATGATATGATTTGGCACAATACAAATAAAACTGAATTGAATTGTTGAATTGTAGTCTAGCCCACAGCACAGTCCTGCACAAACAGAATAAATGTTATACCGTGTTGAGAATATGAAATTATTGATTCAGAAATAAACTACTGTTTAGAAGCATAACACACTTTGTGATTTATGTAGGATTTAGTCAACACTGAATATACCCCCTTAAATTCAAATTAAAAGGTGCCCTGTGGAGGTGTCTTGGAAACAAACAAGTTATGTTGATATTCAGTTTTACCTACCAAAACGTATTGTGTTTATCCTTCAGGTCTAACAAACATGTTAGATGCATTTCCTTCTTCATTAATGTTATTAAATGTACATATCGATAAATGTTATCATATTATTTTTGGCCATATCACCCAGCCTTACTATACGACGACTATCCTAACCATTCTACAAATAGTGCCAGTTGTGTTTCTGTGGTTCAAATCAAATTCTTGTAGCCATGCCAGATGTACTATAATTAACAAGACATAATCTTTCATAGAGATTACAACAAGAATTTCACAGGGTTTCACAAGGTTCTTCCCTTAAGAGTACATCAAAGTGCATTTGAACTCTACCTTTAATTAAGGCGCAGAGACAACATCTGTATCTTTCAGAGTGCACTGGTGTTAGGCCACTTAAACATCAATCAGTTACCTTACCAGCTGACGATGTAAAGTTGACAGGGATGAGAACCTGTGCAGATACACCAGGTTGAGCTAGAGGCACTACATATCCCACCTGACCTAGAAAGCTTCCCCGTGGGAAATGGTGGCGTCTTTGCAGTCATTCCATCCTGCTAGTGTTGAAAATAAATCCCAAAGGGAAATTCCTCATAAGCATTCACAGCGGTCGACAGCCACTGTAGATTTGTTCTGTGGCCTGGTGCAGATTGTTTCTGATTTTTCCACTGGGAGAAAAAAAAAAAAAAACATGTATATATATATATATATATATGTATATGTAAAACATGAAATGTAAAACAGTGTTTACATACATGTATGTGATGTTACCAACTGCAGCACATGTCCTCAGGGGCAAAGCTACAGTCCACCGATCGGAATAAAAATTAGAAAGAGAAGTGTAGTATTGTTCTGCCCCACAAGGTAATCTCAGGTGCATTTACTATCAACTCAATAGTAATGTTTTCCTCCCTGTGTACTTTTGCTGCATTACAAGGTTGCTGAATGCATACTCATGGGAAAAGAGTCTAATGAGCAATCCACAAAGAATTGTTTTTTAGAAGTGTTTCTGACATCTGTCATTGGCCTGTCTCAGTGAACGGATGGTTTTCTGTTTTATCAAATCTATAAACCGACTCTGAGACAGGCACATCGCCCCAGGACCCCCTGCATTTTTTACATTCCGAGTCTATTTTCTTTCTTCTGGCACACTCTGCCATGCATAATATCTACAGACAGCACTTTAAATCACACGAATCTCCCACTGTTTGTATGTTCTGTACATATTAACAATATCTGTAATGAGTGATCCAAGGTTCCCTCTGTCAGCATGAGCTTTCTAGTTTCTCTGTAGGCAGATCCCCTAACCCTGCAACAGTGGAAATAAAAATCAGGGAATCAATAAATAAAGACTATGCTGAATTCTTCCTGTAAAATCCTCATGCAGCTTACTTATAAACTATTTTTGTCAATCTGGTGAAGACAGTTTGGCTGGCTGCCATCCTTTCAACACCTCAGGAGCTGTGCTGCTGACAGACAGCTGGTTCTGACAACAGAGACGGCCAAACAGAGGTCAGAGTTGGTGTGGACAGAATGGGCCAAATGCTTCAGTTGTGCTTACACCCACTCACATCTCACTTTTCATGTGGATTCTCAGCAAGTGTATCTGTATGGTCTCACTTTTGTTGCATCTTTAACCGCTTCAACCTCACCTACCTAAGTAAAAAATTAAAACTACATTTTAGCCATAGCAGTAGTAGTAGGCGTAGTAGCTGTATCTTACAGATACACCAGAATCTCAGTGTTCAAAATGCTGAGACGTGGGCAGATTTCATCTAAACTCAGGTAGCTTAAGTACTCAAGTGTTCCAAATTATCAGATATCAGCTCCAACTTCTTGAACACTCAAATACCTTAAATACTCAAGTACTACTCCAAACACTTCAATATTTCCAATAACCAAACCACATGTCTAATAGTGGCTGCTGTATGTGTGTCTTCGTGATCATGGCAAAATAGGGTCCTGCAGACACTTTACCAGAGTGCCATGAGTGCTGAGTAGGCCCTACTCATGTAATAATGTAGTACTGACTATGTTATAAGGTCACAGCAGCAACATGTTGACAGTCGTCGCGGATGGTGTGATCCTATTGCAAGATGGTCTTTAGTTTTAGATTAAAAAGAGATTTTTTAAAAAGACAGGGGAAGACAGTCACAGTTATAATCTGAATTGTGGAGCCAAATATGATTGTGCAGGCAGCAAGTACAGGAGTGTAAACGATACAATAGCGATGTTATTTAAAGCTGCACTTCAGCTAGTAAGCAGCAAGTATAAAACACCAAATACCAAGAGGATGCGGCAGGCCAACATGAAGGTCAGTTTAAATGGATGGGATAGAATACAGAAGAGAACAAGATATGATATAAAAGGAAAGCATAAGACAGGGTGGGAGAGGATTGGATAGAGCAATAGGAAACGACAGAATATGACTCGATGCAATACAAAAGTTTAGGATGATCCCCTGGGGTAAATCTAGATATCAATGTGTCTGTGTGTTGGCACATGGCATATGCAACCTCTTCCTCTGGACATTTCAGTTTTCTGACGGATACTCCTGCAGTCACAGAGCAAATGATTTAGCCTCTTTAGAGCCCTGTTACTGCAGCTGTTTCATGTTGCTTTGAAAGGACATTACACTGTTGATTACCAGGCCTCATCCAGCTGACAAAAGCTACTAATTGGCATTCCAGCTAATTCAGCCCACCTATGTAGCAGTGTTTGCAGTTGTGATTAAGGTATTCCAGAGTTCAATTTAATGAAGTGTTGGCACTATTTTAACGACCTTTAGAGTATTCATGTGTGGCCAGAGATTTACAACTATGAAAATACATCAACATATAAACAGAAATATGTACAGTCACTTTAATGGTATGAATTATATGTGTGAGTACACATATGGATCTGCAGAGTTCCTTCATATAGAGTAGAAATCTATCATAATACACATGAAATGTGAGATGTAACATTGAAGTCGGCATAATACATAGTACATTTACAGCACAAGAGCACAGTGCACTGTCAAGGGAATACTATAGATCAGATGTGTGTGGGTAAAACTGAGACCCACGTTGGTGCTGCTTAGTCAGTTCTATTGTCGTCATAGAGAGGATAGGCATGATGCATACAGGATGGATTCAATAGCTACTAGTTCTCATCCATCTTCACTGTTTATACCTCCAGCCAATCTGGACCTACAATAGAGTTGGCGTTCTTGACCGGCTTATTGAGCCATTTAGCTTTACCAACCTTGATGCTGACTCTCTAACGCATCTGAAAGAGAGCACACCGGCTATTGAAAGTCCCGCATTAGGTTATTGTAGATGGTGAATGACATGAGCTTCCTCCCTACTCTTCTCTGTCTGTGTAAAAATTAGAATCAATTGGCACAGTTTTATGTCTCAAAACTGTAGGTTTACCATCACATCAGGCTAACCATTAACAAATTAACAGCACATGCAACAGACTTATTCTTATGGCTGATTGTTTTGATGCTCTGTGATCTGAAGCACCTGACTTCGAGAATAACTGAAGTATGTGGCCTTGGGATCTACCATCTCCTATTGCTTTTTCATCCTTTGTAAATCTGCCTACACCAACCACCACCTTTTATTTCCCTTTATTTCCTTCTTTTCCTAGGAAATTTGGGCTGAAGTCTCCAACCACAGACGTTACCCTGCAGCACTGAGCTCCATCACTGCATGACCTCATGATCCCCATACCCCGGTCACCATCTCTTAACACTAACATTGCAATAAACGATTACACCAGTGAGCCAAAGGGCCCTATTTCAACCCCACAGGTGGAATGACAAGTCCAAAGTTGTAGGTCTTGGATGCACTATGTGGGAGTCTCCAAGCGTACCTGCTGTTTTTTGGTTCATGTAGGTGCAGCAGCGCAGAGTGCAAAAGGGCCGGCCGAGGTGGAATATAAATGAGAGGTTGTGCTGATTAATAAATGTACTCTGAGTGAGTCACATCACTGGTCTTTTCGCTCTGAAACAGCTGTGTCTATCATGCTGACGCATGACGACAACAGCTCAGCAAATGGAAAGAGGCTTCTATAGAAAACCAGGTGGTTGGATGGTGTAATGGGGCATGACCTGAACCCACAACAGCTTAACTCTGCAGCCAGAGGCAAATGGTGTGGGTTATTATTTAACTAGTGCAAGGATGATAGAAATAAATTGGCCGAATAAAAAAAAAAATGTTGATGAGGACATTTAAATGAAGACATCAATCCAACAATTTAATTTCTGCTCTACTGGCGTCATAAATTCTCACATCATCAGTTGCAGCATTTTCACCATAATGTGTTTTAACAGTACAACATGAAATGCTACATTTGCTAAAAAAAAAAAAGGTTTGAAAGGAGGCAATGATACACAGGACTGATGAAGCGCTGAAACTCGACATCTCCCTGAGGTTCTGATGTATCTAGTATTGTTTGGAGTTACTTTGTAGCAGCCTGGTGTCTTTTGCCTGTGATTTAATGAAGGTAAACGTGCATAATGGCTCTGAGCTGTGGTGTGGCGCTTCTCAAACGCAGATTTATCAACAAACGTTTACTGCTGCCTTCAGATGGCTGCAGGGATTTAATGGCCTGAAGGAGAAGGTTTTCATACAGTATAAAGCAACTGTGGACAACAAACATTGGAAGAATCACTCATACTAATTTATAGATAAATCCAGACTGATTTGACATTGCTGCTTTAAACACAATAAACACAAATTTTTTTATGCCATTTAAAATACATCTACTGGCCGGGGACTGATTTGTTAAAATGGTTTATTTACATTTTAAGCATTATTCTATCATTGATGTGTTTACTCCATGAATTCAGTTTGCACTTAGTAACTTGATAAAACCACAAAAAAAGTGGCAGCAGATTGAAGTTGCCCCACAAACTGATGTAGTTCTGTGACGGCTCTTCTCAACGCAAAGTACAAGACACATTTTCTACCAAAACAACAACAATTCACTTTGCACTGCTTCATTTGAATGAATCTCATTCATCATCTCAACCATTAGTTGGCACCTCCCCAGCGTTTTGTGCTTGGCACCAAAATACCAAAGTAAATTTCAAGGTCAGAGCCCTGAGTAGGGCACAGCCATACCAATTAGACAGAACTAGTCTGGACAGACTCAGTGCCTCTCACAGGTTGTATTTCCTACACTTCTCCACCTGGCGTTTTGTGCAATACAGTATACGGTGGCTTTAGTGTAGGCTGTGGTAAACAGGAATCCTAAGTTCTAAGCATGGTAAAGGCATGCAGACGTGGGGAGCTCCTTCTCAAGTCAACCCTCATCTCCGCTTTTGTGAGCATGTTGTTGGTGCTGCCAGAGCTGTTCAGCTTAACACTGGTATACAGCCTTCCTATAACATCCCGAGGTGTCCTTGCGGGTGCAGTCATTTGAGTAAAGGAAAAAAAGAAGCAGTGGACAGAGTGCACAGAAATCATACGGCTTCACCAGCGCTGATTATCAGGGTACTAGATTTAACTTTGTCCTGCCTCATTTGCTTTCCCCTACCTATCAGAAAGCTGCTGATCCCCTGAAGGGTGGAGGCGGGCATGGTGAGATGGTAGAGCTTAGTGTGAAGCAGTTCATGGATCAAAGCAGTGAAGCTGAGCTAAAGTTCACCACCAGACGGGATCCTTCCATATGCCCCTGGGCTTGTATCTGCTGGTCTGCGTAGGTGGTGAACTGCAGACGGTCCAGTAGGTGGTCTATGATGTGATTCAGGTGAGTCAACACAAAACTGTCAGAGGGCTTTATGACTACTGAGGTCACCCAGACAGGTTTTGTAGTCATTAAGGCCTTTGATGCTGAGTTTTCTGTGGATGGGATGACTGCGGTTGAAAGCAACTAATTAGAAGTTCAGTCATTATCGTTAATGCTCTAACAAACAAATGTGGCAAAAAATACACTATAATAAGTGACGTGGCACTAGACGGCCCCTCAAATCAAAGACCAGGAATTCATGCGTGAGTCGGCACCAAAACAGAAATAGACAGCAATCAATAAATAATTATCAATGCTCATTAATGCTGCAGTTTGTGTGGAATATGTGAGGGAACCGAGGGGGAAGAAAAAAACACATTTGAAGGAAAAAGTAGAGGCAATGCAACTGTAGTGAACTTTGAAAGGTCTGTTTCAGTTTCAGCAAAGCTAAGGCTCTCTAGAGAATTCTGGATGAAGTCGATTATAAAATAATAAAATAATACTCACTGAAATCATAATAAAATTATTTATAAAATAGTTGTCTTTCACTTACGCCACACCCAACCATTTCTCTATTTACCCAATGTTTTCTGTCACTTATTCTATTAGTTTCTCCTGCTCACACATTAACAGTTATGAGTTCAGTTGAAATCCACATCAAGACTGGAAACTCGCAGTGGATGGACTGAGAAGGATCCCATTTAAGTTTGACGAGGGCTCCCAGTATTTTTCAGCTTCAGTATTTTCTGAATACTCCTGAGTTCACAGATTAAAAAACAAATGATCAATTAAAGTAATTAAATTAATAATAAATAAATAAACAAATACATAAATAAAGAATAATGCTGGCCATGTTCTACATTTTTCTCTTTGTCAACAAGTCACAATTTGTTCCAACAACAATTCATCCTACTAACAAGTATTTCCTGTTTTGCAAAAGCCTGTTATATTTTATTCCTCTATTCCATAGAGCTCTTCTATATTCCAAAAACTCTTAAAAACACATCACTGAGCAACACTCGGTGACATGTTTCTTTATTATCATGAACCTGGCCACTGCAGTTTATTTTGTGAGTCAGTCCAACATACACTGTTCAGCTGAGGTAAATGGTCATTAAAACACCAAAAGTGTTAATCCGCAGCTGAAAATAGTCCCAAAAAAATGCAGTATATATTTGTTTGAGTATAACATTTGCAAAAAACCACATAAATGACTCTGCCTTTATTTACATGTGACTAATATACTGTTGGTCAAGGTGTTTGACGACAATAACAAAAATATGGACTGATGTCAACCTTCATCTTCGTTAAAAACATAATTTAACATAACTGTTGGAATTCAACCTATGAACTGGCAACATTAAATGACTGATTGCTAATTGACTGTTGCTCTAGTCTACTTAATGATCAAAATATGAAAGTCATTTTCTTCATCAGCACTTTGAAGTGCTGTAGCAGTATTGAACTCTATCATGGCGGATGTTACTGCAGAAAAAGGCTCATTTGATATGTTCTGATTTCCATTTTTGCCATTGCCAAAACTGACCCAATAAAGATGTTACAAATGAAAGGATGGCTGAATGAACAGTTAAGTACAATAACTAAGCTAAATGCCTTTAAAGAGCACACAGAATGAGCACAAAATGTCTTCAGGATATCTGGCTTGTTCCCTGATATTTCTCTTAAATATCAGTTGCTATTGCCTGATGCTGTCAAATATGTATGTCAAGATTGTCTTTTTTTCTCCACAGTTATCCTTGTATAGACCATGTGCTGAAGCTGTGATCCTCTTTTCTGATGGTACAAACAGCATAGGCCTTTAGGCTATAATAGATGTCAATCCAGGTTATGTTTCTCCAAAGAACATCCTGTCTTTAACTAGAATAAACACAAGTGTGTGCGCACGCACACATACACGTGCACACACAAACACACACACACACACACACACACACACACACACACACACACACACACACATTTTTCATTCAATATGCAAATTGAAACTGCAGTTCATTTGCTGATGAAAGAGGATTCATGCTCAATTATATCTTAATGGGTTGGATAGGCCTATAACAGCATGCTCTGGCCAGCAGATTTTATTAGGTGTTTTCATTGGGTTAAATCTGACTTAAATTTCCCGAATCAACTGAAGTAGTCTCAAAGTGAACTGAGCTGACCCAGGCAGCAGAGCTACACGCTACACTCACACACACGCGCGCGCGCACACACAAACACACACACAACACTGTCTGAAACTTCCTCTCTCTCCTCTGTCGTCCAGATTCACATGCACACTAATGCATGCATGCACGCAAGCACGCACGCACGCACGCACGCACGCACGCACGCACCACAGGGCGAATTCCGCCATGGATTTTGAAGGAAATAGGAGCGCGTGTTTCGAGCGACAGAGGGCGTGGGTGCGCTCCGAGCAGGCGCGTGCCGAGTGCACCTGGTGTGCAAAGCATATAGGCCCATCAACACACTGAGGCAAGTGCCTGCTGGTGCAGTTCAGGGTGCGAGATGGAAAAGAAAAAGAGAAAAATATATTAAAAGTCAGCGAGGGAGAGAAGGGGGGAGGGGAGGGCAGGGGAGGAGGGGGTCATGTGAGGAAGAAAAACGGGAGAGAGGCGAAGATGTGTGACCTCTCTCTGCAGTTTGTCAGTCTTTGTTTACTCTCTGCCAGCCATAAACTGCTCACTAATAGCTGGTACACAGAACTCTTATAACCCCAGCCAATAACATTATGTTTGGGGAAGTCCCTGCTTCCAGCCAGGCCGGGCAGCGCAGTCGGCCTGACTGGCTGGGAAATTAGAAATGCAGCGCGGGTTTAACAGAGCAGCAGCGTGGAAGCCCCGGCAGTGTTCAATAGCAGCAGACCGATGCTGCATTGCGCTCCTCGCGGAGCAGGTCGGTCCGCCGAGACACAGCATCCTCACAGCAGCGTGTGCGTGTTTGTGTTTTTGTGTGTGTGTGTGTGTTTTGGTTGTGGTTGTGTGTGTGTGTGTGGGGGGGGGGGGGGGGGGGGGGGTTAGAGGAAACAGCCAACAAAGAAAAAACAGAAAGTCTGATTGTTACACAAATAAATAAAAGTAAAAACAAAAATACATATTAAACACAGAGCAACACAACTTCAACTACTTTTTGTTATTTATTTGACACTCACAATATTGGCTGCAGTAGTGGTTGCTATAGGCTACCTCTGATTGAAGATGTGAACCACGGCTATAAATTATTGGCATTACAGTATACGTGACTGCAGGTCATGAATATTAAAGCAACTCCCGATTCTGTAGTCTGAGGGTAAGCTTATGTGACAATTTCTGTCTCTTTCAGAAAAGAATGAATGAAGCCTTCTACACTTGCCCCAGCAAAATAGCTGCACCAGCAGAAATATGACTGAGCACTGGGCTGACTTGTGTTAAAGCCAGATCACTCTATTTTCCTTCCGTCTCTCTTTGTCCTTTGTAAGAATGTGTGAATAAAGATATTTTCCCACCAAGAAGCTGTCAGCAGCCGGGACACCAAGCCATTTAATCTTCCTATATGACAGGGGGCGGGGGGGTGAGGTCTGTCCCCGGTAACCGACATACACACACGGCGACCCAACACCGCCTCTGCTGCCTCTCCCGTTACAGCTCAGCGATCGAGTTACGCGGCCGGGGAAAATGTTGCAGTAGCTGGGAGAGGGAGAGAGAGAGGGAGAGAGAGAGACTGCAGCATCGCTGGAGACCGGCAGCAGCAGCAGTCCCAAGCAGTGCAGGTGAGAGGGGGGAAAAAAAGAAGCCAGAGGAGTAGGAGGAGGAGGCGCATGTGGAGGAGAGAGAGAGAGAAAGAGCGAGAGAGGGAGCGAGAGAGAGAATGCGGGACTCTTGGAAAAAAGACGCATCTACACTCGGTCCATCACCGAAACATCCATCCCAGACACAGCACTGCACGGGATTACGCTAAATTGATGCTGAAGCCGGGATCTCGCCTTTGAGCTCACCAAGAGAGGCTCTCGTTTTCTGTTTTTATGTGAAAAAAAAAATATGAGGAGAAACTCGCTCTGAAAAGCACTCTTGTCTCCTCATAACTTGCGTGAAGGAATCCGACGGCTTGGCACGTTGCTCCACTGCGGGAAAAAAAAGAGAGGAAAACGCAGCTGGATCCGAAGGTAAGAAAAGATCCGGCAGCAGCATCCCAAAGACTTTTTTTCCAAACTGATTTTTATTCCTCTTTGGGGATGTGAGTTCATTTTCCTCAGCGTCCGAAGAGGCGAGCAGTGTTTCTTTTCTTTTTTTTCTTCTTTTGTGTAGTGGTGCTGCATTGCAGTTTCTAACTGTGAAAAACGCGAGAAAAGCCGCTGTCCCAAATGTGACTGGAATAAAAAGCACTTACAAATGGCATTATGAACCGATAAGGGTTCTCCTGTGACAACGGGGTAGTCCTCCGGTTTACAGGAGAGAAAGGAGTGAGGAAGAGTGAAGTGGATTAATCAAAGGCTGGTGAATTAGTTTTTTTTTCTTTTTTCGCAGCAGGATGGATTTTTTGATACCTTTGTGGCATGAGCAGCCCAGCAAGACAACGGGATTATTATCATAGAAGTTGCAAAAGCACCAGGTTACTGAGGAGGAGAATAAAAGAAAGGAGTCTGCACCGCTGAAGTGAAGTACTGTGAGAGTGCAGAAGCTTTTCGCCGGACCTCAGGCGGCAGTCCGCAGAGAGCGATAGGGAGAAGGTAAGAAAGGATAAATCAAACACCCACGCTGTGAGGTACACCAGTCCACAAAACACAAATAAAGAAGAGACAAGCCGCAGCTCGGAGGCAGACAGAGCGGGAAGGAGAGAGGCGAGAGGAAGAAGGAGCCATGCTGAGGCTTGGTGCAGTGCACTCCTCCGCCGCGCAGGCTCTCAGCCTCGTGGTCTTAGTGCTGCAGCTGCTGACTCAGCCACCGGGTGCCGACTCAGCTCTCCGGTACCGGGTAGCAGAGGAGGGCCCACCTGACGTAAAGATTGGGAACGTGGCCGCAGACCTGGGCCTCACGGCAGGTACTGGTAGCGGGGATGTCACCTTCGCCCTAGAGAGCGGCTCAGAGTACTTTAAGATTGACAATGTGACAGGTGAGCTGACAACAGGCCCACGGCGTATTGACAGAGAGAAGCTTCCACAGTGCCAGATGATATTTGATGAAAACGAGTGTTTCTTGGACTTTGAGGTGTCCGTGATAGGGCCACTGCAGAGCTGGGTAGATCTGTTTGAAGGGCGTGTGGTCATAACAGACATCAATGACAACACACCTTCCTTCCCCTCACCTGTGCTCCAGCTCTCAGTTGAGGAAAATCGCCCAATAGGAACCCTTTACCTGCTGCCCACTGCAACAGACAGGGATTTTGGGCGAAATGGCATTGACCGCTATGAGCTGATCCAGGATGGTGGAGCTGGGTCAAGTTCAACGAGGCGCACAGCAGGAGGAAACCCCATTACCAGAGTAGATGGACTTGGGGATCGGAGGGGAAGAAGTGGAGATAATGGAGCAGGAGCCAGGAGCACTGTGTTTGAACTACAAGTTGCAGACATACCAGATGGTGAAAAACAACCACAGCTCATTGTGAAAGGCACATTGGACCGTGAGCAAAAAGACTCATATGAGCTCGTCCTTAGGGTTCGAGATGGAGGGAACCCACCACGTTCCTCCCAAGCCCTGCTTCGTGTTTCCATCACAGATGTGAATGACAACAGCCCACAGTTTGAGAGGTCCACATATGAGGCAGAGATGGCAGAAAATGCTCCTCCGGGTACACCTGTCCTCCAGGTCAGAGCTTCAGATCGTGACATTGGAGTGAATGGGCAGGTGGAGTATGTCTTTGGGGCTGCCACTGAATCTGTCAGGCGACTCCTGCGCCTGGACGAGGCAACTGGGTGGCTGAGCGTTCTTCACAGGATTGACAGGGAAGAGGTGGCTCAACTGAGGTTCACAGTAATGGCCAGGGACAGGGGTCAGCCTCCCCGCACTGACCGGACCACTGTAGTTTTGGCCGTGCGGGATGAAAATGACAATGTCCCAGTCGTAGAGATCCGAAAGATTGGACGGATCCCTGTTCGAGATGGTGCAGCATTAGTACCAGAGAACGTTCTGGTGGACACACCAGTGGCTCTGGTACAGGTGTCAGATCGAGACCAAGGAGAGAATGGGGCTGTGACGTGCACAGTCGTAGGAGATGTCCCATTCACACTGAAGCCAGCTGGTGAAACAGCACTCCCACCCCTACCTGCAGATGAAGCGTTCGACAGGTAAGGCGAATCAAAGGTAACGTTTGAAAGTAAATTATACCAAATCCTGAGCAGTTACAAGTGAAGTAGTCAAGAACTAACTGCTTATCAATAAGTAATCCCTGTGCAATTCTAACTCTTGGACTGTATAATAGACAACAAGTAACTTAAGCACACACCTCAAGATATTGTAATAATGAAACAGTATCCAATAATAACTTCCTATGAGTGATTGGGAAGGATGATGTATTGCTTTTCTTGGGAGGAACAACAAAAATGGTAATGCTAATGTAATTATAAAGTAATGATGCATTCCAAATATTAGTTAGTTAACCTTTCTTTACCTGTGGGGGAACAAAAACATCAACTAACTTCTACATAATGAGCAAATAATATTTGGATATGTGCCATTAAGCACCTGATTCAAAGTTACCAGGAGCAATTAATTTAAGAATGGTCATTATTCATTAAGGAATAATAATAATGGCATTTAGCATGTTGAGTCCTGATAGAAGATAGTTCCTGACTAATTCCTTGCTACTTTCCAATTTATGTAAAGTTAATCATTCAGAGATTAACATTATAGATGCATTTTTGTCAGGGACTAATACAGTTTTTTACCTTTTTGTTTGCTAATCTTGACAACTACACATGCAGCATGCAGTTTCTATATGTACTTACACTAATGGTCCAGGAGGTATTTCTACAATTTATATTTTCCACAAGGGATTCAGAGAACAGTGCTGATGCATGTGTAATTCTTTTAAGCTTAGTTCAAATGCTGCCACTCATTCACTAAGGCTACAAAGTAGTTATAATGTCACACAATCAGTAAACTTTGAGCATACATTTTCATTAAAGTGGAAGGTTTTAGACTTTTAAATATCATTTCAGCAGTGCAGACTGCAAATGTAAATGCTCTTATTTCAGTTGTAAAGATATTTTATGAAGCTTTTGAATGGAGGGAGTATTATTGGAAATAGAGAAGGCCATCTTTGGATATTGCTGCTACTACTTATGAAGCCTAAACAGTAAGGTTAGTTACTGTACTGATTGCAGGGCTGTCTTTGGCAAAAGAAATTCTGAGTAATAATCAAGAGATGTCTTCAGCAAATGGAGTAGTTGATTTAATTTTTTTTAAAAAGTCATTGACAGTTTCTCCAGTATTGTTGTCTCTCTGCAGATGACTGCAGATATGAAGGAAGATCTCTTGAAATATAGTGTGTATAAAAGATTAGAGATGAAACAGTTAGTCAATTAATCCAACACTCAATTGACAGAAAATGAATAGCCAACTTTTTTGACTATTGATTTAGTGTTTCAGTTATTTTTCAGACAAAAACTCAACCATTGTAAATTACATATCCTTGGGCTTTAGACTGTTGCTTGGATAACACAAGACACCTCGGGATGTCACCTTGGGCTTTGCGGCAATAAAATGTGTCTTTTTTTCACTATTTACTGATATTTTTAGCATATAAAACATCATTCCCCTCAAAAAGCCCAACACAATGACTACCAACAAAATAGTTTTTCCTCAGCCAACACCCTGGTGACAAATCAGCTTAAGAGGGAGCAGCATTAGTTTTTTATTTTACTGCTTTGGGGACACGACCTATATTATTTCCATGCAGGGTAGCAACCACATTTATGAGATGTATTTAATTATCTAATTAAATGTATCTAATTATTTTCACAGGAACAAGAAAAAATACTTCTTACATACTTCTGCCTTGCTGGACTATGAGGCCACCAAAGAGTACAGTGTTACCATTGTGGCAGTAGATTCTGGAAGCCCCAGTCTGTCCAGTAACAGCTCACTGATGGTGCGAGTAGTAGATATCAATGACCACGCCCCAACCTTTGCCCAGAGTGTTGTGGAGGTCCATTTTGCAGAGAACAACTCACCTCGAGAGAGAGTGGTCACTGTGGTAGCTACAGATGCAGACAGTGGCAAGAACGCGGAGATTGCATACTCCTTGGATCCTGCCGGCAATGGGCCATTTTACATAGATGCAGATAATGGAGATATCCGTGCCACTGGGGTTCTGGACCGTGAGCAGCGAGAGAGGTATGAACTGCGGGTTATTGCCAAGGACAAGGGCACCCCTTCTCTGCAAGGCTCTGCGACTGTTGTTGTTCAGGTGACCGACCGAAATGACAATGCGCCAAAATTTGTTCAGGAAATCTTTACATTCTACGTCAAAGAGAACCTGCTTGCCAACAGCCCAGTTGGCATGGTCACTGTGACGGATGCTGACGAAGGCGAGAATGCAGAACTTAGTCTGTTTGTAGAGATGGATGGAGTTGAAGAGAAGAAGGCAGGAGAGAAGGTGGAGGGTGAAGATGGAGAGAAAGAGCAGGGTGAAGAAGTGTTTTCCATTGAGAACAACACAGGAACTATCTTCTCCTCTGCATCGTTTGACCGTGAAAAGCTTTCCACCTACACCTTCCGTGTAAGGGCTGTGGATGGGGGGGAGCCTCGCAAAACTGCCACCGCCACCGTCTCGCTCTTTGTGACAGATGAAAATGACAATGCCCCCTCAATCACCTCTCCAACCAATGAGTCCTACACCCTTCTTCCACCTGCCAGCAGTGCCCGCACCGTAGTCCAAACTGTAACAGCCATAGATTCAGACACAGGCCCAAATGCAGACCTTCGCTATGCTCTAGTGGGGGGAAATCCCTTCAGACTGTTTGAGATTGGACACACCAATGGAGTAATCACCCTGGCAGAACCCCTGGAGCGTCGCCACAGAGGTCTGCATCGCCTGGTCATACGGGTCAATGATAGTGGGATCCCCTCTCTCTGTGCAACTGCCCTGGTTCATGTCTTCATTAATGAAAGCGTGGCCAACGCCACCCTTGTGGATGCACAGGTAATGTTTATGTACAAAGTCGTTTTGTTTTGTTTTTTCAAACTGATTTCAGCAGCAGCATGTGAAGTACATTAAAATGCATGTAACTCAAACAAAAGAAAACTTAAGTAAAAGAGGACCCACTGTCCTGTTTTGGGGTGTGCAGACCTCTATTGTTCCCCAGAGCTGGTAATGATAACCAATAATGACAGCGATGATACTGTCTTTTGACCCCATTCAAATAATGGCCACACATTACAATGGAAGAGGGTGGTAATGACAACTGATTGTAGCTGTTAAAACTAAACGGGTAAGATGATTATTTTCTTGATAGAATAAGATAAATGCACAATTTTCACAGTCTGTGCCGTGTTGCAAATTTCTGCCCATTTCTTAGGAAATAATTTTGTCTATATTTGTCCCAGATATAGAACCCCGTTTCTCTTTTGAAGGCTATTGGCAATGTCGGCTTCTTTGTAGTTTGGATCCGACTGGAGTGGGTTCTTTGTCCAGCATGCATTCTTATAATGACTATGTGGTTAAAATAACTGTTATTACTGAAGTGGTTCTTCTTTTATGGTACATTGAACTCAGAGCTGAGAGCATTAGGTGTGTGTGTGTGTGTGTGAGAGAGAGACAGAGAGAGAGAGAGAGCTGGTAAGAGAGAGAGAGAGCATTAGGGGTGAGTGTGTCAGGGAGGCAGAGAGAGAGAGAGATGTCCTGTCCCAATTTTGGCCTTGTGATACAGAGTAGGTTGAAGTATATTCAGTTGAATAGAAGTTGTACTTTAGCGGCATCTCTTCACTGAAGGCCTGAATATTGATGAGGTTTCAGATTTTGCTTTGTGATATGCAACACATTATGAGCAGAACAGAGCTGGTCAGACTTAGAGGAGCGTAAATCAAAACCATTATCAACTCTAAATGAACAAAGTTCACATGGGGAATAAAAGCAATGTGAAACACGTGTATAAATACACCCACTACTACTGAATAAATCTGTTGTTTTCTTGAACCGAGGACTTCACAGCAAGATTAGAGCTGGCTTGAAAGACCCACACTGGGGTGCAGAGGTAATTGACTAGATTCAAAGACATTACTGAGATACCAGAAATAACTACAACAGCATGATTTCAAATTTAGCATATGCCATGCTGGTGGAAATCTTTCTCCCCTCTCTGCCCTTGTTATATTAATCAAATGAACTTCTTAATATGCTTTAAATAATGTCCAATTAAGCTATAAATGCTGGCAGGTAATAATTACTAGAACTCCTTCTCTGGTTTGAAGTCATTTGTATTGACTAATAATTAAATTGCCTCCGTATAGCCTTAGTTATAGTGTTTTCTCCGAGACTAAGAGCTTGTGTGTCAAGGCCCTCTAGAAACCTGGTTTGGAACACATCCCCATATTTTCTCAGAGTAGAAGGTCTTCAACTGTCAGGTCTGTGCATGTAACATGACGTAAACAGTGTAACACTAAAATAGCTCAGAGACATTTGAGAGGAAAAAGAACAGTCAGAGAGATAAGAGGCACAAATCTCCAAAAATGTGTCAAAGCACAGATTTTGTTGGTACCCCAAAATACCGCGAATATGCCATGCCTTGATCGGGCCCTTCTGTGTCAAAACACTCAGTAAAAAGTGTTTTATTGCTCTTCCTAACCTGTGTGGGGAAAAAAGGGAGCCAAAGATTGTGATCTTGAGGACACACCATACAATGCAGCAAATGCCTCTCGACTGCAAACTATGCATGTTATCATCATGGTGGTGCTCCCCTGGGTGTTTCAACTTGTGACAAACATAGAATAAACCAGAAGCCCCTAAGGTTGTGTATACGATTTCCAAGTGCGCAATGTAACCCTTAGATCATTTCTCATTTTCAATTATGTTACAGCATAGCTATTCGAGACAAGTCACAATAGCAGCTAGAACGTTGTGCTTTGTGTGCCCTCTGAGTGTCATTGTTTCAAATGACATTTAAAGCTAAATCTTGTGTTTTAGCAGGAGAAAAACACATCAAGTATAATCAGCCTGAGAGCTCTGACCGACCTCATATGGCGACAACTTGGCATTCAAAAATGTTCTGTTTTTTTAATGGCATGATTTTTTTTTTTTCAAACAACTGAGTACAGATAGACAGTGTGGGATTTGAGCGCTGACCATCAAACACAACACCTCATGAATGTAACACTGTCGCTTAAAACTAGAGTGAAATGTACAAATTGAACAATCAAGGGGGTGAGGATTAGAACAGAACACTTAAGCAGTAAACGGCGGAACAATGGCGTTGACAGGTGGAATTAACTGCAATGTGCCTAAATGACCGGGGCCATTGAATCGAACAATAAGGTGTAATATGTCCAAGCTGGTATAAAAGCCGTCTTTGATTACAATATGCATAGTTTAGTTTGATTATAGGGAGGAACTTGGCGGAGTAATTGAGTAGAAGTCATTGAAGAGAGAATACCTCCATCTCATAATGAAGTCAAACTGAGAGGTGGATGGATGCCAGATGTAATTAGGGAAGGAAAACGGCTGCTACATGCTGCAGCACCGCGGCAGAAAATTACTCCAGTCTTTTCTGTCCAACTGTACTGAGTGAATCACATGTTGGGTAATTAGTTACGTTATGATGCTGCAGAGTTTAAGCTAGAGGAAGAAGGAATTTTGTTGTGATACTTTAGACATGGTTGTCATCTGGGGAAACTTTGAGGTGCTTTGTACATCATCAGTACACTGTATCTGTGAAGCTGGTGAAGGCTTTTAGTGATAATATTTTCATGTTATCTGGTAATGTGTGATCTTCTCGTGTATTTTAATATATACGGTGTGCTTTCTATTAATACAATTAATAGCTAACAATTACCAAACTGCAGCTCTCTATTCTTATGCTGAGCTGTGAATGCGCTGACCTACAACTAAGATCAGGGACTTCCTCAGGTTGGGTCAATAGTGTGGTCAGGGGAGAACTCCTTGTCTTGGTCACAGCATCGACATCTGCAGTGACATGCAGATAACAGAATCCTTGGAGAGTGGAACAGATAGATGGTGGTGTTTAGTCCAGCTGGAACAAAGCTTGTGCAGCAGAATGGAAGATTCAATTGGGAGCTTGGGATGTGTCAGGAGGATGCATTCGAACACAGCGGAAGAGGTGGCTGCTGCGCTAAGCTTGCTGAACGCTTGACTATCCTGTGTGTGCATGTGCCCATACAAACATGCATTACACATATACCTACACTTATATGACTCTACATAGCTTGCACTCAGTACGGGCATGCCAGTTGTCTCACAACCACAAATCTTGCACTTTCTAATGTGTCCCTCTGTCACATATATTTGCAAACTCACTCAGAAAAACATAGTACATGCACATATGGTAGTGCATCGCTATCTTCTCTCTTTTTTCTTTTTCGCACACACACACAATACAGCAGACAGTGTAGGGATGCACTATAAGCCAGAGAGATGCCCAGCAGAATGAGAATGAAAAGGAATACTGCAGGCAAAAGAAGAACAATGGGGCTGAGGGGAGAGTGGAGCCTGCCGGAGAGGCCTTCTGCAGTGGAAGCAGAATAATGGAATAGAACCAACTCAACTCGCTCAAAAACAATGAAACTTAACCCAGAGATAGATGGTGATGAAACAATGAAATATCACACAGTCCCATTCTTAGCTTGGGGGTATCAAGAAGTGAGAGTGAATAATGTGGCTCTATATGAGTAAGCCTAATATGCCTTGGATAATGTAATAAGCAAGTTACACAGTGCAGTTGTGTGAGCAACACTCTCTGCAGTATTACCACTCTGGCAGGTTTTAATGCAGTTATGCTTTTTTTTTTGGTTATCACAAACCACAGGGGCTCATATTTAACTTCTCTCTCTCACCTGCGCTCTCCGTCTCTCTCCCATTCATTCCTGCAAGCCTTATTACCGACCGTTCTTAAAGCAGTGGGGATTACATGAGTATATAATTTCCAGCCTTGACAGGCCAAAGGAAATTGTCGTATGAGCTCTGAGACAAGGTGTCACCGGGCTGCAGAATGAGTTGTCTCACTAACGGACAGCTTAAACTCTGCACGGGCTGGTGTAGATGTATGCGCGTACGTTTCTGTATTTTGTGTTGTCTCTGCATAATGATTCTCCCGGCATACTTGCTATCTATTGATTAGCTATATTCAGATTCATGACCCTGTCCGATATTACCAGCAGGGCTCTGCAGACCTCAACTCCACAGCCTCATTGTCTCCCGTCCAACAAGGCTCCATAACCAGTAATGGCTGTGTTTGTGCTTCAGCATAACCCACTTTCTTGTAATGATCCTTTTATTAGTGTACAAGCTCAGAGCATGTATGTGTGTGTGTTTGTGTGTGCGTGTGCGTGTCTCTCAGTCTGTGTGAGTGTGTTCATAATGGAAGATCACTATTCTCCCCTGTCTTAAACCCAAATACAAAATATAAGTGTAATATATATTGATTAAAATGGGATTAGCATGTATTTGCCTTGGAACAAAAAAACTATTATGCTCAAACAGAAACAACAAAAAATGGTTCTAACAAATATTCCACAGAACACACATATTTACAGTAGCCTTCTATCTGTCTGTCCATCCAATTCCCAGAGCAAAAAAAAATTGTGATAAGCAAATCCTTAACAAATCCACGCCTACGCCATCATTCACAATAGGGACATTGTTCAGTGATGAGACAGAAGTTGTGTTTGTGTCCTGGGGATGTTTTCATAGCATGACTCTTGCCTTTATTTGCACATTTATTGACTGTTTCTCCTACCTGTCCTCTTCTAACTGTCCCGAACCTCAATGTCTAAAGTTTCCCTTTAGTCTTTTTAATCAGCTTTAAACAGTTTAATCCTAGGCATTTCCTGTAACACTGCAGATGATGTGAGATCACAAGTGGAGAATTACAGGCTCAACTTGAAATGCTGCAACAGGGAAGCAAGAGCAATTATATATTTAGTGACACTATGTGTCTGGGAATAATGGGGAAGCTCCTCCACTAAAACACAGTGATGAGTTTAATTAAGTTGAAGATGCTGTTTGATGTTTCTCTGTGGCTCACACCCACTGTGTCATCTTTTACAGTCACTGCTTTGGACTATTTTCTCATTGATGGTTTGTCTCTTGTTTTCTTTTCCATCTAATACTCTGCATCTTCTCTCTATTGTTCGTCTTCTTTCTCGCTCTCACTACAGGTGGCCCGAAGCCTGATGGCTCCACTGTCACTGGACATTGCAGGGGACCCAGACAGTGAGCGTGCATTAGGAAAACAGCGCCTCAGTGTAGCCATTGGTGTCCTGGCGGGAGCCGCAGCCGTCATCCTAGTGATACTCCTCGTGGTCACAGCTCGGCAATGCGGTGCTCAGGGCAAGAATGGCTATGAGGCTGGTAAGAAGGAGCCAGAGGAAGACTTCTTCAGTCCTCCAGGGGCTCAACCACAGGCGGGCCGTGGCGGGGGATCAGACCGTGGACGCAAACCTCGACGGGACAAACGTAACGGAAGCGGCGGCAGTGCAGCTGCAGGAGGAGGGAAGTCAGACAGATCACTTTACAGCGGTATCGTCACAGTCAATGGACTGCGTCGCCATGCCAATGACGATGATGAGGAGGATTTGAGTAGTGCTAGCGAGCGCCTGGCAGCCCGCTACTGTGCTGTGGATGGTGACCCTGGCAGCCCGCGGATGGGCGGCGGCAGGAGGCACCAATCAAGCCCAGACCTGGCCAGACACTACAAATCCAGCTCACCTCTCCCTGCAGTGAACCTACAGCCCCACTCCCCCCCAGCTGAGGGAAAGAAGCACCAGGCGGTCCAGGAGCTGCCTCCCTCCAACACCTTTGTGGGCAGTGGAGGTTGTGTGGGGAGTGCCGGCTCCAGCAGCAGCAGTAGTGGGGGCAGTGGCAATGCAGACGCCATGTCCCTGGGATCTGACCAGTGCTCAGAGTATGGTTGCCAGACTGGGAACAAGTACAGCAAACAGGTAGGAGCTCTGGGAAGGGACTGGGTTGACATTGTCTCCATGGTTCCTCGATCTTGGTTTGCCCTATCCCCTCTTTCTTTAAATCTATCTCTGGCTCCTGATCTCTGTCTCCTCCTCCTCCTCCTCACCGGCTTCATCTCTTCTTATTCTCCTATCTGTTGACATACCATACCGCACACCCCGTCGCCAATGTCTAAACACCATTTTTATCTCCACAAAATAGCTGTCAGTGTGTGTTCACAGCAGCTCACATACTTGTGTGTCCATGTCAACATCCGAAGCCAGTGAGCAGTGTGATGGTACCCTGCTGTCATTTTGTGTGTGTGTGTGTGTGTGTGTGTGTGTGTGTGTGTGTGTGTGTGTGTGTGTGTGTGTGTGTGTGTGTGCTCCATGTCAAACATCAGCTCTCTGTTTAGCAAGATCTAATGCAGGGGACATGAGTCAACCCCCCTACTGTAGCCAAACAATACGTGAATGTGCATTTGTGTATACATGCATGACTGGGTGCGTGCGTGCGTGCGTGTGTGTGTGACCATGTGTATAAACCCCCCGAGGAGTTCAGTTGGAGTAAGGGCACAGAGGGAGTGGGCGAATAGTTGCCTCCAACAGAGTAATTGGTCATGATGTGTTTCTGTTCCCCTTATCAAGCTGTTATGTTTCTTCCATTCAGAATATATGCTTATGCGGTAAACAATATCAGTTGCATAGATAATGGATGCAGTGGCTTTGGTGTTTCCTCAGGAAGCTCCAGTTAAAAGCTGAAGTCCTGCTGACAAATAAATACTGCATAGAGACGGTCACTCACCATTCTCTCCACACACACACACACACACACACACGCACAGAGGCACCATCTATCATTGTAGGCACACTGACACAGCAGGGTCTCCCTAGTCCATTGGGAGTGCTCCCAAGAGTGATGTTTGAGTGACAGCTAACCCTTCTTAAAGGGGTGGTGTCACATTTCCTTGACGGACAGCTCTACATTTATCCTTCCCGTGGTGAAAAAGTGCTGATGTGGTCATTAAAAGGGAAGGAAAGGAGCTTCTTAGGCTAATCAATTCATACATGGGCTCTCTGATCCTGCTCAACACACACACACACACGCACACACACACACACACACACACACACACACACACACACAGGGGAACGTGCGCACATCATACACACTCCTGAGGTTAATCCATTACAGAGTCAATCCTCTTAATCTGCCGTTCCCAGGGAAAGAAAATGCTTACTTGGAGAGTTTGGTGTTCATGCTTACGTGCACTCAAAACATGCCGGCACACATACGGAGACACACAGACACACAAACTGACAGCATAATGAATTATTGATCGTATGGGGTAATTAACTCCTCTGCTGTGTACCCCCGCCCCACCCCAGCGCCAAAATATTCAACAGCCAGTTATTTCATATACGGCCCTCTGTGTGTGTGCGTGTGTCTAAGACTTTGGCTGCTCGTGTGCGTGACTGCGTTCGCATACGTGTCAAAATTTGTTAACTCGGAACAGTTTGGCGAAGTGAGCAGGTTTGTGTTGGTGGGTGCCTGTCACTGTGCTTGAGGGACTGCTTATTTAACGAAGGCATATGCATTTTATATGCGAGTGTAAGTGAGAGATAGACTCAGGGAGTAATGGGTGGCGTGTATGCGCCAAATGTAGGAACTGGGACGCTGACAGAATTTGGAATAGCATTAGATCAGGAGTGGGAGAGAATTATAGGAGGTTAAGAGGGGAGGAAGATGGAGTAAACGAGATGGGGGGGGGGACTTTGAATTTCAAAGCTACTTTACTGGGTCAGTGAAAACTCCAAAAAGTGTTCATCTGAAGTCAGCACATCATCACACCAACTAGGGTGCTCCAAATAGAGAGAGAGCGCGTGAGAGAAAAAAAACAAATGCAAAAAAGGCAAGTAATAAAAACTGGGCATCGTGGATCAAGAGCAAGATTGCATCAGAGAGGCAACAAGATCATAAAACAGCTCAGTCAACGGTGTTGAATCTCTTAAATCTAAATTGTTCACTGAGGAGAAGAGAAGGAGAGGGAAGAGGGAGGATATCCATATCAATGGGCATGAATAAATGCAAAACTGAACAGGAGGGGAGCAGGAAAGAGAGCAAAAGAGTGAGTAAGGGGCTGTTATACTCAAAAGCAGGCACAGGGCTGAGAGATAGAGGTTAGCTGAAGGGGAAGGGGAAGAGAGAGAGATAGTGAGAGAGAGAGAGAGAGGGGCAGGAGAGGAGGGCAATGACATAAAAAAAAGGCAGTGTGAGCCAATTGAGAGAAAGAGGAGAAACTTTGGGATTGAGGATGTGAGGATAGTGTGTGTGATACCTCAGGAATCTGATTTAAAACAGTAAATATTCAATAAAAGAATGATCGAACAAATCGAGACAAGACATTAGTGTCCTGACAGTTTCTGATACTCAGCGCCACAGACACACTTTAGTCGGTACCAGAAAAGTATCGAGGTTCGATACCCGGCCTTCTAATGCTTGATGGAGAAAGTGTAAAGGAGAAGGTTTGAGTATGTGCTTCCAAGTAGGGAGATGCAGGGAGAGAGTGAGCGAGAGAATGGGAGAGAGAAAGAGAGAGAGAGGTCTGGTTTGGGTGGCAGCCAGAGAGAGAGAGAGAGTGGACTGCTGAGATGTGGGTCATCAGGATACCCGTTGGCATCAGGACACATTAATGATCACAGCAGTCACATGGCACTGCAGTCAATATGGGCAAAGTGGCCTCGTTCTCCCCTCTAACCACCACCACCAAACACACACACACACACACACACACGCTGCCACAAAACAGTTTTTGCTGTCTGCTATCCACAGTCAACCACAACAAAGGTCGTAGTGGTTGTTTGACTCGATATTACATTTCAGTTTTCATGGGTTTTTATTCTTTAGTAGTCTTTTTACTGCAGTGTGTACCTTATCTCAATGAGCGCTTTGCACTGTCCTTTGCTTCCTCTCCTTTTGGCTCTTACCCTTTGTTCCCCTTTGTAGTATCTTTACCATATGCACAGCCATAAATCTAAACACCCCACCACTGCTACCTTTGCCTCTTCCATGCGCCACACTGACCTCTGAGAATGAATGGACTCAGCGTTTTCACTAGTGTCACTTCTTCTTTTACCGTAGTGAGCACTTTCTCTCTCTGGACCCAGCGGGTGTGTGGGGGCGGGTGCGGTGCCACAAAGGCTGAATCGAACCAGACACACACCCACTTCCAAACAGACACACACACACACACACACATAAACACACACATCCAAAGCCTAATCAATGCCCCGTTAACAAGGCCAAGACTGCAGTAGAAACAGGTGGGTTGACAGCGCAGTTTTTTGCGCATTGCACAGTTCTACAATGCCTGGTCAAGGTCAGTGCTGGGCTCGCGTGGGCCGACACTATGTTTTGACACAGCAAGGACGCGGTATGGAGATGAGTTTGTGGTGAATAGGACTCATCCGGCCGGTCTTGTTCATCTAATTGGACTGTATGGACAGGCGCAGGCGGAGAGATTAGGTCTACTGGATTATAAAATTGAAAAGCAGCTTTTCATTTCAACGAAATCCCTCGAGGATTAAATATGATGAGCGTCTGTCATAGACTCACACCGACCCCTCCGCGCATTTAGCCACGCCACATCATGAACGCATACGCACATACACCTCCTGTGATAACATGCGGCATGTATTAGGGTCATAGAGGTGAAGGCACTGTCAACCAGAAACAAACACAGACACACTCCCCTCCCTCTCTCTCTTTCTCCCTGTTAGACACACACACACACACACACACACACACACACACAAAATGCAACCGACCCATGACCCCTGTCATGATGATACCACAATGCACTGATGTATTTATTAAAGCCGCAGCGAGTTCAGGCTGTGCAGCCGGCCATATGCTCATGGGGTGAGTAGGTGGGGAGGTGAGGGGGTGGGGTAAGTGAGAGGTGAGAAGGACGAGGTAACCAAAGCGGGGAGCACCCAGCGAGGCAGACTGAAAACTGATCCACTGACCTGGAGACAAAGAGCGAGGGGAGGGGACGGGGAGGAGGTGAGAGTCAGTGCGATGAAGAAAGAGGAGAGGGGATGAAGAAAGGTTCAAACATGACGGGAAAATGGTCACAGATTTGTGTTTGTGTTATATGCTCGGCTCTGGAGGTGAAACACACACTAACCCTCTAAACACTGATTTTCTGCTTGACCAGGATCATATGGATACCTTACAAGTATTCTCTGCTTAAACGTGCTTTCACACTTGCAGCTCAGTTCCACTGGTCCAGACCAAAGAAAAACACTGAACCCTAGTGCATTTTCATTCTTGTCGGTTTTGTGTGTAATTTAATGTTTCACAACCAAACCAATAATTGGAAACATTAAATCACTTTGATGGACTGTGGCTTTCTTCATCCCCACTGGTGACAAAGAGCTCTTGAAGTAACAGCTGGTTGTGAACATCATTAGTTAAGACTGCTACTAGACCTCATCTGTTTTACTGTAAATCAAGTTTTATGTTTTTTAAGATGTGGAAAAAGATTTGTGTTACTATGGTTACCCAATAATCTATGATAACTATGTAGAAAATAGATTATGTAACATTTGCTATGACACAGAATTCCTGTAAATTTATTCAGTTAAGCGTTTTAATTAATACCACTGCCACGTTATTTCACTAACAGAATCTGTAGTGAATGAGCCGTATTTTATGTTTGGTATTAGTTCACTTCAAAGCTGTGTTGAAGGAGACCAGTTGTTTGGTCGACACTAGACTTTGAATTATAGCATCATTCATACCAGTGTAAAAAAATAACAAACCAAATGGGCAAACTCACTAGAGTAGGACCAAAAAAGAAAAAAAAAAAAAAGTCTCAATGTCCACTTATCAGCTTTTTCAAGGAGCTTTCAGTCGCAGTCCTTTGTCATCCCATGACCTAAGACTTTGGTCATCTGATATCAGGTGTATGTGGAGGGGAAGATTTTAACTCCTTCACTTTATCACCAGATTTTGTTTTGAACTGCACCAATGATTGTAGACGTGAAAGCACCCTAACAACACTCTAACTCTATTTTCTTCTCACTTACGTGTGTAACTAGCCTCCCTGTGAACTGGGCTGTGAGCGCTGTCTAAGCTTGTTCTACTGATAGAAGTGCTGTGCCCGACTGCATCCAGTGTAGGAAGTGACGGAGGACTGCAGTTACTGTTCCTGTGCTGGCACGTTGCTATCAGTGCGCGACCAGCGTGGACTCGGTGGGATGAAGATGCGATCTGAAAAGTGATGTGAATTAAGTGGTCAACCTTACCCCATAAAAACTGTTTCATTTGAAGATCAGAATAATGATCAGGTGAAGGTAAAGGGAAGGGGAGGCAGTGTGGTAGTGAGGGTGATGGGAAGTTTTTGAAGTCATGATTGAAAGTCAGTGAAACCTCCTCAACAAATTTATTAAATCAAGGGTTTGTGTGTGTGTGTGTGTGTGTGTGTGTGTGTGTGTGTGTGTGTGTGTGTGTGTGTGTGTGTGTGTGTTTCGATGTGTCTGAGCTCAGGACAGCGGGACAAAGACAGAAAAGACAAAGCGAGGAGAGAATGAGAGGGAGTGAGATTGCGGGAGGCAGGGGGAGAGAAATTGTCGGTTTCCTCACTTGTCAAGGTCACCCAGAGCTGGGATGTGATTGGAAGTCCTCTGTCTGTCTTGGCTGTTTACCACACGAGATAATACAGACAGGCTGTTCAGCTGATAATGTTACTGTGTTAACAACTCCCCCCTTCAGCTTTTGTTTCAAGCTCTCTGTGAAATGGCAGGAATGTGGGAATGTCATTCCCACACAGACACGCACAGACAAGCTGAGGCAGGGACACACACTCACACACACTCACACACAGCAGCCACTGTCAGACGTGTGATCTTAACACACGCAGACGTGCCCACTGAAACACGCTCTTGTGTGTACATAATAGCACATAATTACACACCCTCCCAGATCCTTATGCATATACACTTTTCACCACGAGCAGACGAACTCTGATAAGAATATGATGACACACGAGCGGAGAGGAAAGTTTTCCGGCTCTTACATCAGTCTCTTCTTCCACTCCCTCTGGATCGAATCACATGCACAAGCCCAGGCACACTCTGTCTCCTAGAATCACACATCCGCAGAGGCTTACAAACACACTCTCTCTTAACTCCCTGACACACACACACACACAAACACACACACACACACACACACACACACACACAAAGACCTACATAGCAAGCCCCTCGCTGTGATGCTTCCTTTTATTTGCTTCTTGAAGACTCTGCTCTGCATTGTACAGCCCTGCATTCGGCTCATCTGCCTTCCAGCATTACCTTAATGGCTGTCTGTGGGTTGAGCAATTTTACCCAATATTGCTAAACAAAAGCGGTCTCTCTCGCAATAGACAGGGATTCTAGACAGCTTAGTAGCCCTGTGACTGGTTTTATCCACCTACACAAAAGAATCTTCAGTGCATTAAGTGGTATTGAGTTGGGTTGAATTAAATTGACTTGAATGGATTTTGAATTGAACTGGACTGAGCCCAACTCAGCTCAATTGAATAATTCAGACTGTATGGAATCGAGTAGGACTGAGTCAAACTGAATCAAATTGAAGTGAGGCGAACTGAAGTGATTTAAATTTGTTTGCCTTGCCAGTGGATGTTGCAGCTGTCAGATCAGTGGCAGCATGTGAGAGATTTTCATTATATGAGGTGGATTGACATCATACTAATAGCTTTATTCTGTCTAAGATGCGCTGAAAATATAGTTTTCAACTTGTCATCTTTGTTTTGTAACCTCGTGTAGTGAAGTTTGTCGCTGTAAACTCTGTTGGGAAAGTTTGTACATCAGGCGCTTTTCACCATTTATATTTCCATCCGTAAACTGTCCGGTGAGTTTGTGTGTTCGGTTCAAAGTGTTCAAAGCTTTACAGTCTGCGCCGTAAAAAAGTTGAGCAAAGGGCTCTCTATGCTTGAAGCGAACTAGGTCGTACAGTGTGTCGTGCAACCACGTCTAAAAAGGCTAAATTGTTTATACCTGGCTGCATCACACTGTGTCCCTGAACTCTTTATGAATCCACGCAGTGCATCATAAAAATGGGTATAAGTGCACACACTTTTCAACAGTCTCTCTTCAAAAGCATTCATGATGTGGCACTGAGTTGTACACACAGAAAGTGATGGAGGAATGACAGAATAGAGTTTCAGAGAAAAGTTCAAACCCTGTCTTACTTTATCACCTCCACCCACCTGGCCAATCAATGACCACTGTGGGCGTGATTGTCGTATTGTCTGTTACAAAAATTGTTAGAGGCAGTCATCACTCCCTGAATGCAACATTCGAGAGGCAGATAATGTTAGATGATTCGAAAATTACTTTGTTTTAAACTACTTTGTTTTAAGCATGCTGAGGCTTTAATTCCATCAGTTACAGGTTTTATAGACATTATATATCATAGAGATTTAGATTTATATGTCTTGGGTTGAAGTGTTCTTAAATCAGGTCTTTTACCTGGTTGTGTGACATCATTAGTCAGACATCTGTCTGGGTGCGCATCGCTAACAACAGCTGTCTCACTGTTACATGACTGGCAGACTTGAACATCCAATTGCACTGATTGTTTTGTTCAGCTGTTAAATGCCCCCCCCCCCCTCTCTCTTTATGGACCCTCTGTTTTCCAAACCTCACCGCCCAGTAAACCTGTCAGAAGTCTGTGAGCATGCAGGGAGACACCATTGCATTGTTTTTTCATTTACCTCATAGCTTTTAAATTTAAGCTTGAAGTCATGAAAGTGAACGCACAAATCTGCAAGAGAGTATGGAGGCAGAAACTGAATGTTCAGAATTTAAAAATTAAGTCCCCAAAGCTTCATTTTCAGTCCACAGGTACAAACTCAAATGTACAAAGTTATAAAACAAGGATAACAAGAAGAACATCACTATGAATGATTGAATATTCCACAGACTAGTCGCCTGAACACAGTCCTCTGTATCTCATCCAATAAAGAAGTGTCTCTTTCCAACCCTCCCTCCCCAATATCTGTCATCTGTCTGCCTCCCCCTCCACACACACACACACACTCCGTCTGTCTACCCTTTGATTGATCTCTCTGTTCTCCCAAAGTGGATTCATTTCTTTTATCACTCTCCATCTGGATCCATCTTTTCAAAACGTGTTTTTATTTTTTATTTTTTTTTTTAATGGTCCCAAACTTTTTTTTTTTTTTTATTAATAATACTTAATAGTTTCTTTAAATTTTACAAATGGCTCTTAACAACCCTCTCCACGTACCCCTCCCCCTCTTCTTCTTCTGTTTTTAAACTGTAGTTAAAGTCAGCTTTAATCTTTGATTTTCATTTTCCTGATTGGATAAAATTAAGCATGCTACCAAGGAACAAGCCTAAGGTGTGAATAACTGCACCGAGCAATATGGTTTATGCATTTTTGCCACTGGCGAATCAGAGCACATTTCTCGCCGGATATCAGCTTATTAGATCTTGCATGACTGCGAAAGACTGGCCCTGGTAGCGCTGTAGTCCAAAGCCAATGTTTTTGCCCCGGGCTAAGTGTAGCCATCTGTTTTAGAATTGTTGGTGGAAGATAGATATATCGAAAGATCAAGATGGAGATAGAAGAGAAAGGGGGAGTAAAAACAGAAGAGAAGTGAGTGGAAGAGAAGAAAAGACATGCCTGGTCAGTACCCATGGCTTACAACGAACAGGCTGGTGGTAGGAGGGGGTG
>NW_019525144.1:1623663-1625757 GCF_002814215.2 Seriola lalandi dorsalis
GAAAATTCTCCTATTTCTAAGCTTTCAAGATTTTTTGGATCATCTCATTAATACATTGTCCCAAAGCTTAAAACAAAGCTTTTTGTCTTGGTTAATGCCAAAATCAACAAGAAACTGAAGATCTTTGGGTTTTTAACCATTGGTTGGATAAAACAAGCAATTTGTGGTTTTCAAATCATTAATCACTTAATCAAGAAAATAATCAACATATAATTCAATAATGAAAGGATTCAGTATGTTGTTGTCCTGAAATCGTTGTTGGCCCTGAAGACCTAACAACAAAGGAATCCCTACACACAAGCCCTACACAAGTCTCAGTATGAATTCCCTCATAAGACTATTAACATGGTTACATTTATGTATGCTTCGCATTCCTTAAATCCTCATATTCCCAAATGGCCCATTATAATCAGCTGAAGTTGACATATACATTTTAATACTGTAGAGCAAGAGTATAAATTTACACATTAGTAAGTAAAGTACACATAAGTAATTAGCGCAGTATATACCTGGGGTTTTAATATCCAATAAACATTATGTTTTCAGCTGCAGCTTAACTATTTTGCTGCAGTAGCTGTGGAATAATTTGCATTTTTAAACATTTTTTTTTAATGCCAGGAGTCGCATAATAATCAGGCTGACTCCTCAGCAAAGGCTCAGCTCTCTGAAACTCTGCTGGATATGGCTTCACTGAAGACTCTAATGCTGAACCATAATTTTCAAAGGGGGCTGGAAAAATGGAGCCAATGTACGTATATGCTTGAAGTGTGGTGTGAGGTTATCGATGGGAACGGGTTGGATTCTCCCCTGCTTTCTCATTAACTCTCCTCCTTCCTTCTCCTTTCGCTCAATGGCCCGACTCTGCCCTTGGTCTCTCGTGTATCGAACAGCACACACACACACACACACGCACGCACAGTCACACAAACATACACACATTCACATGCAAGAAGTCTGTTTGCATACCAAAAGCATACTTCAGAGTTCAAAGAAAATGAAAGCCATATTAATTATACAGTCTGCGTTCGCGCACACACGCAAACACGCACATGCAGACACACACCCTGTAAGAGAGAGAGAGAGAGAGAGAGAGAGAGAGAGAGCGAGGGAGCAGTTGTTTTATGTTTTTCCTCTGCGTCAAAAGAGACAGAGTGTGAGAATGATTGAGTCTCTCTACGTCAGGGAGAGAGGGAATGAGAAATAGCGCAGAGAGGGAGAAAGAGTGCACTGTGTTCCCTCTTTAATGTGTGTGCGTGTCTGCGTCTGTGTGCGTGCGTGCATGTCGTCTACCCAGTATAACGCCCCCTCTGTGTCCCCGAGCCACTCTCTGTCACTCACACACACTGAGACTATTGTCAAGACGTTGGGCGAGGCGCCCCAAGACATTTCTGTGGCACTGTGTCTGTCACGGGGGTGATAGGGCTGAGATGGGGTTAACTAACACACGCACACGCACACACACACCTACACACACACACACACGCACACATAGAATATATCCGATACTCATACACAGATATGCTGTATTACCATTTCAGGTCATATCTATATGTAGGTGGGTGAATTTATGCGGTCTTCTCCTAGAGTGTATGCATGAGTGTATGAGTGTGTGTGTGTGTGTGTGTGTGTGTGTGTGTGCACTTTCAGCATAAATTTATAGTTAATATGTGCTTGTGTATGTGAGGCTGGGGCTATGTGGTGTACACGTTTGTTTGTATCTGACAGCACATTAGGCAAAGCTATCTTTAACCTTGTAAAATGAGTGACACTGACTCTAAACTGACAGGATGGATTTCAGTTTGCCATGGTGCTCCGCCGTGTCAGCCTCTGTCAGCTCAGCCCGTCCGCCCATTTTACAAAAGACAGGAGCGCCACAAATGCAAGAGAGGGAGAGAGGGGACGGAGAACAACAAGAAAATGAAGGATATATAGAGCGGGCTGGGTCAGATATGACAAATAAAATAGTTTGGAAAGTGGAAGAGAAAGGGCAATTTTGTTGGAGAAAAAGAAATAATGAAACATAGAAAGGGGAGAAAGTGTAGAGGATGCTGAGAAGGAGAAAATGCTGGGGAGAAAACAGAGGTGGAGGTGGTG
>NW_019525144.1:1625777-1637209 GCF_002814215.2 Seriola lalandi dorsalis
GGTGGGGGATGGGGGGGGTGAAGGGATAGAGACCTTGCTCTTGTATCCGGATGTCTCTGAGGTCCTTTATTGACTCTGTCTATTGTTCACAGCAGCACTCCTAATCACTCTCAACAGGGAGGTTGTGTTTGTGTGTGTGTGTGTGTGTGTGCGTGTGTGCCTGTCTGCCAGCTTTGTGTGTAAGACTACGTATCTTTAGCCTCATCCTCACTTTTACTCTTTCATACACTAGCCCCCACAGTGAAGCCATTGTTCAGTCTCCTCTGGTCAGCCTTAATGGACAATAGCAGTGGGTGGGAAAAGCCTTTTCCTAACACGCATACTATTAGTGTAATGGTCCACACACAGACACACACACACACACACACACACACACACACACACAAACACACGTATACACGCAGAATGAGCAGTAAATGCCATCTAAATAGCAGGCATACATATGTATGGTCTCTCTTACTCACGAGCGCGTACAGAAGGCCGGTTGTACACCACCATCCTGTTTGCATCTGTCTTAACAATGAGTGCTGTCATGGATATTATAAGAGATGACTGTTTTAGGGACTAGCAGTGGAAAGTGATGCACATTAGCGCACGCACGCGCACACACACACACACACACACACACACACACACACACACACACACACACGAACACACCAACAATGGAGCTAATCTGAATCATGGGCATTTGTCCGGTAAGCCTCGCTTTACATCTCACACTATGAGCTTTTGATTCCGTTTTGTCTCTCCCCCTATAGACAGCCACGACTGCACAAAAGGATAAACATTTCAAAGGCCCGGCGCTGTGAATAGAGTGAGTGATTTTCAGTGTGTATCTGCAGGGTGGAGGACCCAGATGGAGACAGGGAGAAGGGAGAAAGTCAATGCCAGAGTGGACAGCTTGATAGTAAGAGAGCTGTGGTGGATGGCGATGCAGTAGACCTGCAGTGAAGCAGTCTCTCTTTCTGTCTCTCTCTCTCTACACAAATTGCGCACACACACACACACACGCAGACACACACACACACATGCATACATACCTGCAAACAAAAATACACACACCCACACACTTACATTAGCTAGTTAAGGCTATGATAATGAACACTGGCAGCAGAGTTTGGCTTAAGTTGTTCCCAGTAAGAGAAAGTGATTTACGACCGGCAAAGACTCAGCAAATTACATACATATACACTGTATGATGCAAAAGCTGATTATCAGGACAGGCGTGCTGGTATTGGCAGCGTGGCAGGCAGTTCCAGTGGTGGCCACAGGGGGGCCAGTATAGCAGACTGCAGCAGTGTGAAGAGGAACGGAGGGAGAGAGAGAGAGAGAAAGAGAGAGTGAGAGAGAGAGAGGGACCGCATAGTGCCGATCAGATGACCTCGCTGCTGCAGTTAATGTTCTCTGGTGTTCAGACACAAGGCTAAGGCTCTCCCTCAAATCGCAGGGCTGCTGTACTACAAGCTATTGTAGTACATTGTAGCTGGAGTGTGTGGATGTGTATGACTGTGTATGCAGGAGGGTAAAGATGAGTGGAGTGGAGTGGGGTGGGAGAAGGAGGGTATGTGTGTGGGGAAAGAGGGAGTATGACACACAGAAGGTATATGTTACTAAAGCAGTGCTCAATTTTCTTTCTTTCTTTCTTTCTTTGTCTCTCTCTCTCTCTCTCTCTTTGTCCTCTTCTCCCTCTTCTCTCTTTGTCCCACTGCCATGGCCTCCTCCTCTCATTTTCCCCCACCCCACTTTACTTTGCCCCCCCTTCTCTACTGCCGCACTTGCCCCCCTTTCCCTCTACCTCATGCCCCCTTTCCCTCCCTCTGCTCTCTCCCTGTCTCTCCCTCGCTCCCTCTCTTCTTTCTCTCTGCAGTGCAGCACAGTGATTATCATTCCTCTCACAGAGTCAGGCCTGATAGTCAGATACTGCTGAGCACCCTTCTACATCACCTGCTTCTAGAGGGAGCAATGGAGAGAGAGACTGAGACAGAGGAAAGAGAGAAGGGAAGGGGTGGGGGAAAAAGGGGGGGGTTGTGTGACTGGTGGACTGCAGAATAAGAAGGATGAAGGAGGGAAGAGGAGAGGAAAGCAGAGGGAGAGGGAAAGTTAGAGTGAACGAAGGGTGAGAGGGAGCAGAGAAATATGGGAGGGGAAAAAAAATAGGGGAGAGCAGAAGCATGTAGAAGGGAGGATTGCTCTTACTGCAGAGGTGGTCCCACTGCAACATACACGCTGCTTACTTATAAACGTGTGAGTTCATGTGTGTGTTTGTGTGTGTGTGTATACGTGCACACCTGCAAGTGTGAGCGTCAGCAAGCAGGTGTGCCTAATGTGTGGATTTACGGTATCTGCATGGAAACTGAGTGAATGTGAGTGTGTGTGTGTGTGTGTTGTGGTAACAGGGCGCCCAGGCTCATCAACATCTGCGAGTCAGACAGCTGAAGAATCGCCGCTCATATTGCTTCATCCCTAAGCTGAGTTTCAACCTGCTCCAAACCATTTTTCTGCATTCTGCAAATACCACAAGAGCCCATCATCTCTGCGCTCTAAACAGCATTCTTTGTCTCTTCATTTCTACTTCAGACAGCCTGTGGTCGTGCTGAGCCTTTTGGTCTGTGCCTTTCTTGTTTTTTAGTTTTTTTTCAATTTTACCCTCCCACACATGCTGATTAACGGTCCTTTCTTTCTTTCTTTCTTTCTTTCCTTCTTTTTTTCGTGCTTATTCACCCATTTAACAGTTGTTATATTCATCATTAGTTGCTGCTTATTCCCTCCTACTTTCTGCCTTGCCACTTGTCTTTACCTGTCTTGCTTGACCTAATGGCTGAATTGTGTAAACAGGACGTCTGTTCCTTTCAGCATAGCCTCAGGAAACCGCATTCCAACACTGCACACGTCACTCCATTACAGCACAAGGTCCTGGATACAGCTTTAGATCAGTTCTATATTTAAATAACTAGTGTAAATATGTCATCGTCAAATGAATTGTTAACACATCTGTCCTGTTCACACAGCCCCTGTGAGATGCTTTCTGTCAGCATATTTTCACTGTTTCTCCTCCTCGCTGCCTTTGATGCATAACTTAACAGTCGACAGCAAAAGGTTTCAAAAGATTTTTCTAGCTAATGTTTCAGAGATTTTTTGGGGGGGGCAAATTTGACCTAAGAACGGAGAAATTTGACCAGCGGAGTCAATCACTTTCTCAAAGTTACTTTAGTTTTGTTCACTGGCGTCGTTGGCGTGGTGATAAATCACACAAGTGATTGAAAAAAAGTGTTGAAGTGTGGTGCCAAAAAATAAATAAATAAAAGAAATACAGATGAACTTAGCTGTTTGAGTAGATGAGATAAAACACCCAATATATTCATGTGACTTCTCTCTACCAAATTTCACAGTTTCACACATTGCCTGTAAAAAAGAAAAAATTCCCTTAAAATTATCATTCAAAGCATCTGGAATGGATAGCAGAATATAAATGGCGACACAGTTGAAATGGCAAGGAAAAAGCAGACACTAAATCACATGCCAGACACGAAACATGACATCAGAAGAGCCACATCAGCTTTGAATGTGTGAATTAGACAATAGTGTGATTAGACAATAGTGTGAATTGATCCGTGTAGTTAGCGTCTCCACACGAAGTGTCTTTTACGTGGCAGTTTAATCACACAAAGTGACGGCATTCCTGCTCAATGCAAAAAAAAAAACTGTCAATACAAACTTTTACTTTACTTTTCAATAATGTCTGAAGTCTAATAAACTCACAGTTATTTGCGTTCACTCACTCATTCCAGCACCAACTCCACTCTCAAAGTTTGAGCACATACATTCATCTGCTGGCTGCATTAGCACAACATGATTTCAAAACAAGAGAGCAGAGGCAAAGGTCATTCTGACTGATCAGCATTCCAGGTATGAAGTGCGGTCTATGCCCATGCGGTGTCAACAGAGGCGTGTTAGTTTTCATTGTGTGTTATGGTAACATAATGTAATATCAGCTCATTTATTTTTAGGGAGTAAATGAGCTATCATATTATGAGGAACAGGATGAGGTGGCATAATTTGATCATATAAATAGTGACATGAGACTGTTATATTGATATCGCATTGAGTATCTGATATCTGCTTGTCCAGTATGGTAGAGATGTTTTCCTAAGAGATATGTCAAAACACCCTGTAAATACTTCCTTATTCAATTATGTTTTTTGTAAACTAATTATTCCATGAAAACACATATTATATTTTAATGGGAGAGCTATTCTAACCCACTAGAGCTGCTAAGCCACTTAAGGAATTCCATAAATCTGGCCTTTAATTGAGACTTTCAGTATCCCATGAGGGTCACACAATCCCATTTCTGGCATGAAAATAATCACATTTAAAAAATATTGATGCTTGGCATCAAATATCGTGTGTCCACACGCTGAAATCATCAGTCAAGGACAACTGGCAGGGAAATTAATACGCAAAGCTACACCCCTCAGTCAACGTTAGGAAAATTTCAGGCGTCTGGAAGGAGAGATTGCAAATAGGATGTCAGGTGTCCGTTTGATTGACATTTGGCTCACAAAACTGTCCGACTTCTGCCCGTTTCAACACAAAAACAAACTTAACCATCGGAAAGAAAAAAAAAATCCTCTCTACCTCCAGTTTCTTTTTCTTTTTTAGCACAGAAACAAATGCGGGCATGCGACAACGTGCAGGAAGGTGGGAGTGGGATGTTGGGAAAGAAAGGTGAAAACATAATCTATCGCTTGTGAGGCTGGCCAACGTGCTATCAGACTAGCTAAAGGCATTGTAACTGATGAACATTTGTGAAATATTAGGAAAATATTAGCCCTCGTTCTCAGTCATTAAAACATATAAATTCCTTCTGCCACAGTCTGTTACATTTTTAATAAACAAAACCAAGCAGGCAAGAAAAAACACGTCTTTTAGGTAATTAAAACCTAAGAGCTGTTTAGCCCAAATGTAATTATTGAACAGCCTCTGTCAATTAATTTAGCTACTTCCAGTCTGTCAAATATAAATCCAATAGCAAAAAGCTATCATACACTGTCAGTGGATATTGATCTTCAATCTTTTTGGTATCAGTCTTAAATAAGCCATATAAGTCAAACAGTCAAATTATATTTTGGTGCAGAAAATGAGTTTATTTGTTCCATCTTTAGTATCCACAATCATTACAGTAATGTGTTGCAGTGTATCTAAAGTAGGATGTGCATCAGCTCTATACACTGTGGTCAGTTATGGATTATGTATGACATCCTGACTTTGCGTGCAACGTGACTTGGAGTTTATTGAATGGATGAACAAATGTGCGGCCACAGTGGGAACCTGACCTCCAATCTGAGCGTTGTTATGAACACAATACTTATATGTATGAAAGAGAAAGTAAACAATATAATGTATATATAATAAGCTGATAAATAATAAAATCAGCCATTACGTGGTGGCTCTCCCCCTGTACCTAGATGATGTCAAACATAAATGAGAATCAGCATAGAGCCAAAGGGAAATGTGGCTCTAGTCCTACAACCATATTTGTAGTTTTGGTTTATGCATAAGCCGCATCCTGTCAATTCATTATGCAGACCAGAGTGTAGCAGGGCATAGACTAACACACTCACATACTAATGTGCTCTCACACACACACACACACACACACACACAGTCAGATGTGGAGATGTTGCATGTACACACACAAACACACATGTGTTGAATATGCAGACACATGTAGGGAGAAGAGAGGGAGACTGTTAATTAACTAGAGCTCGTTAATTCTCTTTGAACCGACAGCAAGGAGGTTTACACACTAATTACCTTGATGACTAAGCCAACCTGTGCACGAGCACACACACATGCACATCCTCACACTACGAGCATGCGCGCACACTCACACACACACACACACGTATTCTCACAGGCTGACATAACACATCTTGCAGGCTTTGAAAGTCTCACACTCACACACCGCCATAAAACACAAACATAAAGGTGTGAAGTCTCACTCGTAAGTGTAAGCATATGCATGCACGCACGCACGCACGCACGCACGCACGCACGCACGCACGCGCACACACACACACACACACACACACACACACACACACACACACACACACACGTGCATGCACTGCACCATGAGCTTGCCCTGAAATGAAAGCTATATTAGGAACATTTTTTTTTTTTATAGTTTCTTCATAGCTGCAAGATTCAGATGGTTAAGTTTAGTCTGAGTTCAGACCCATCATTCCTCTGTTTGATTCACACTGATCTGCCAGAAATAACTTCACAATAACTTCCATACTGTATCAGGAAAGTCGCACGCTTGTAAAGCGCAGATGCATTACACGAACATAAATACACAAACACACGCGCATACACGCACTCGAGCACACTCGCCATGCCGTGCAGACGAGTGAAGCTCCCATGTCAGTATTGAACCGTAATGGCCCGTGTCAGATTAAGAGGAAGGTTTTTTATGTCCTCCGTCAAACTCAATTAATATCCCATCAGGCATGAATTCTTAGGACACACTGGACCTAAGCCAATTCATCTGTTTGTGTGTGTATGTTCACATGTATGGATGTGTGTGGAAATTCAGTAGATATTTGGCATATTTAGTAATCAGTCTTCATTGCTACTGCTCAGCCAAATAATAGAAAGCATGCACACGTACACGCATGTATACGCTTACACGCAAACAGGCCTTTGTGCTTTGTTCAGGATGGAAAACATCAAGGAGTATGGAGATTTACTTTTTTAGAGAAAGGTAGGAAAATAAAAACAGATATATTTAACGTATGAGCAAAGAAGAAAGAGATGCAAAAAGCTTAAAAAAAAAGACTGACTGAAAAATGTTGGAATGATTGGGGAGGAGCAGGAGTAGAAATGAAGGAGTGTAAAGCCAAATTTGGAAAGAAGTGAGACAACAATGATAAGAAGCAAGAGGGACAAGGCCGGCTGTGTAGAGTGTACAATAAGTAGAATTTATCGACTAAAAGATGCCAAAATATGGGATTTGGCAAAGGAATAGAAGAGAGGTTAGTCAATGAGCGAAAGACTTTGAAATAGAGAAGACGGAGGATGAGCGAAAAAAGAAGGAAAAGGGGTTAGAGAGTGTAGAGAAGTTATGGGTCAATAAAGCCTGCTGTGGGAAAGAGGAGCGGGACTCATAACGAGGTCAAGGACACATCATCGATCGCCACATCATAAAGCTGACTGGCAGAGAAGAGAAGAAGGGATGGAAGAGAGGGGGGGTGGGGGTGGGGAGCAAGAGGGAAAACAGAGAATAGAGGGAGATCTACAGCTGTGAAAAGCGGAGTTGACTGCGGGATCGGCCGAAGGAAGCAAGGATCACAACAGAGGAGAGAAATAGAAAATAAAATAATCAGGATGAGGGAATGAAAGGGGGCAGCTCTGGCCAGAAAGAGGGTTAGAGGGAAATTGAATTAGATGGAATCATGGCTGAACAGATGAATTTTGTAATAGAACACACACAGAGAGCAACCAGCACCCGGCCTCCAATAGTAGTAACTCACTTTTTGTCTGTCAATCAAGTCCCAGCCTATGTCGCAGACTGGTTTTCTACATTCATAAAGTAATCCTTGCTCCAGTTTGTGTAATAGACCTAAGCATCTGAAGGGTGGAAACAGATTACTGGATGGATTGACATTGAATTTTATACAGACATTCATGGTCCCCAGAGGATGAAGTCTGCTGAAATATCTTGACAACTGATGAATGGATTGCCATGAAATTTGGTGCACACATTCATGTCCCACTTAGGATAAATTGGTGATCCCCTAACTTTTCATCTAGCGCCATCAATAGATCAACATCTGGCCAGTACTTTGGTTCATGACCAAATACCTGCGAAAGGAATGATCTCCCCAACGTCAGCTGGACTTTAGCGGTTAGTGCCAATTAGCAAATGTTAGCATGCTAACATGCTACGCTAAGACATGGAACATGATAAACATTATGTCTGCTTAGCATCACCATGTTATCATTGTCTTTGTGAGCATGCTAGCATGCTGATGTTAGCATTTAGCTTAAAGCATAGACTCACAGAGCTGCTCACATGGCTGTAGACTCTAAGACTTGTTTAATCACTGTTGTGAAGGTATTTCCAGGATCCTCTTATGCTTTTCTAACTATATGGATAAAAAAAAAAAAGATATTCCATTTGTGCACAACCAAGTATGTTTCTCAGGCTTTTACAGTTTTTTACAAGTTGAGTATCATTTCACGCTATGATCTGTGCTTGAATTAGGAAAAATGTGTGAATGAGGAAACGGGTAAAATTATTTTCTACTGTGCAAAAGATTTAATGTTTTTTCTTACAAAAAGTTAAAACCTTCTGAAATACCTTCCGAATATCACTGAGTGTTGTTAAGAAACCTTCCTGGTTTTCAGAAAGATTGCTGGGTATTTATATATCAGAAAGTCAGACATGTAGCCCTGTGACTCGAATGTAATGGTAATAAATGAACGGCACAAAGTGGAGCTAACAATAATCTCATCTCCTCAGTAATCTAATTTTCTTCCTGTTTTATGTTGTTTCAATAAACAAAAGATTTGAGAGGAAATAGGTGTAGAGAAATGATTTCCCTTGTCTTGTGATCAGAAATTATTATTATTTTCACATCATTTATATCATGAAATAATTATCCAGTGATCATGAAAAAGCATTGTGCCGTGGTGATGCATTGTTATTATCATTCTATGATCCTGAGAAAACAGTTTTGACAGCCTGTTAAGTCAAGGATTTATTTGTGGTGTCAACATCACTGATCTCAAAAAAACAAACTTATTATGGTGAGATCACACAATTAACTTTCTGTTTTCATCGCAGAAAAACAAAAAAGATCCTTACCGATGCCCTCTGTGGTTTTCTGTACTCTGCCTCTTATACTCTGTCACCCACTTTTCCCTCTCTGTGCCATTGCCCCTAGACTGAACAAGTGGAAAAGAGGTTGGACTGCTTCATCTAGCTAATGCTCTAAAAATACATTGCTCTCTCTGTGGAGAGTTAAGATGAAGCCACTGAGATTCCAAGAACTGCTGCTTTTCCATTAGATTGTAATATGTCTTCCTCTTCCTCAGTCTTGCTTGTGCTCACCATCCCTGCTGTCTTGAGTTACTTTCTCTCATCCCTCTTTCATCTTAACGTTGTTAAGAAATGGCAGAAGAAACAAATGCTCTGTTAATTTCCCCCTTCTGCTTAATTAATTTTGCTCTGTTCCCCTCTCCTCTTGTCTTGCATGTTCATTAGTTGAAATGTTCAAAAATGTTCCTTTTTCTTGTAGGTGGTTAGAAAAAAAAGAAAAAAAGAATTTGTGCAGTTTTGGCTTTTATCCCAGCCGTCCATCAGTTTCCCTCCAGATTATCCTGAGGCGACGTTCCGAGCTGAAGTTTTTCCACCCTAATCTGCCCCATCCCTCTGTTCACTCACTTCCTTTCTATACGCCGCATGTTTCAAAGCAGATCTAAATTGAAAGGGGTGTAATTTTGCAAGTAGATAAATGAGTATGAGGGGAGATAGGAGGGGTGTTGTATAGAAATGGGCTTCCTGGTGCAGAGTGATCCCTCCAGGCCAGACGCAATCATTTAACTCTCTGTGATATTCTCTCAGCGTGGACTTATTAAAGTCTTTCCCCGTCTCCAAAGTGAAAACTTGTCCGCTAAGTACACCGGGGTGATTTGTGTGTTAAAATAGCGGCAGGTGTGATGCTCAGTTTGAGTGAATGATGTGATTCGTTACTGAATCACCACCACTTTCACTGCAGGATTGGGAGATTTGTCACTGGTGGTTGATGGCCTGTTGGTTTATGTTCACAGTTAAGGCTGCAGCCTACTTTTGAAACCACCATGGTTTCATTCAAGCTTTCACAAGTGGAAGGCATGTTTCTCTTATTCAGATCCAAATTAACCTCCACTTGGTGACTGGTAGTCTTCCTTGGGCCAATTTAAAATAGTAATAAAAAAAAAAAAACAAACAGTAAATTTCAAATTGCACGTATCATGCAGACGTATCAATAGAACAGGAAAAGACAGAATAAACATAAACATCAGAAAATAAGTTCAATTATTTTTGCAAGCTGAAGGGAAAACAATAATAAAATTATACACTGAAAACAAACAAAAAAAAAATCAATCTAAAAATCAATAAAACTAAAAGGATGAGGCTGTTGATATTCTATATTTTTGGTAGTGTCAACAAATCCAGCAAAAATACCAAAACAAAACAATGCATTCATCCATCTCTCCAGTTTCCAACTTCCTGACTGTATTTGTGGCAGTCAGCCCAAAGCCCATTTGATCTTTCTGAAGATGCAAGTCTTTAAAAAGTGTCACAAATATACAGTTTTGTTTTGTTTTTTGTTTTCATAAGTGAAATCATTTCCTTAAACAGCAGGGCGCTGTAGTCTTTAGCAGACATAACTTAAACAGGAGTAAATTGTGTTTTAGTTGGGGACTATTTTCAGCTGTGGATTCTCACACATTTTGTGAACTAATGAGGATTTATCCTGTATGCACAGCAGGATGCTGTAGGTGGGAGTAAGTTAAAATAAACTACAGTTCCAATGTAATTAGTTATGAAGGAAGATGTCACAATGGAGATGTATGCTGTAGAGAAAGAAGCTACATGAAGCTTTGGATACACAGACGAGACTTTTAATAAGATAAGTGCATTGCTGGTTTTAGTTTTTGCCATGGGATTTGTTGACATTAAGAAAAATATAGAACAGGACCAGAATTATCATTTAAAATCCTCCACTTGTTTTAAGCACCAAGTAAGTGTTTTTAAGAGGGGACTCTATATTACTTATCTACTGCTACTACTGGGCACCATTCCAGATGAAAAATAAGTGTCTTCAGGCAGGCCAGAGGTTTGTAAACATCAGCCATATCCAGCAGCATTAATCTAAACTGGGATTAAAAACCAACCAAAAACTTTGAAAGACAGCAGTGATTGGTTGATGACTATTACCCTGCATTGTAGAAGCTAAGCCCATAATCAAGACGAACATGATCAGATAATCTCAATATGTCTTTGCAGACCACTGCCCACCACCTAATCCCCAGATTTAGAATCTCAGATTAGGAATCCTGGATGATTAATCCCATATTGTGTGTGTGTGATTCCTGCAGGGAACCCTTCGCCGGGTGACCTTCTCGGTAGTCAGCCAGCCCCAGGACGCCGGTTGCTATGACAGTGGCATGGAGGACTCAGAGACACCGAGCAGCAAGAGTTCATCAGGGCCACGGCTGGGAGCCCTGCCGCTGCCCGAAGAAGGCTATGAGCGAACCACACCGGAGGGCAGTGTGGGCGAGGAGGAGCATGTGGAGAATGGTCAGAGCAACCGTGCGCACGCACACACACACACACGCACGCACTCTCTCTCACACACCCCCCCCCCCCCCCT
>NW_019525144.1:1637229-1706865 GCF_002814215.2 Seriola lalandi dorsalis
CGCAAAGACACACACACACACACACACACACACACACACACACACACTGTACAGTAAGCAGCCAATACAATTCATTGGACTCATTTTAGAATTGCGGTCAAGAGGCTTCAAAATTAATTTGCTTAAATATTTTGTCTCTCAAGGCTATATGTGCTGTATTCTGTGAAAAGCTTAGACATGTTTTGATTGTACACACACTCTAAAATGCGCGCGCACGCACACACACACACACACTTTCATTGAAACCTTGACTTGCTGTCAAGGTCTCGGGAGTCTTTTCTCATTTGATGAGAAAGTGTTTTATAGAATGAAGCAACTGTGCTGTGTTTATTTGCACCTGCTGCACATGTGTTATGTGAAAAGCTTTTTAGAAAAGCTAATGCATGGTAGCAGCCAGTGTCACAGCTGGTAGTAGGACCTCAGGCAGGGAGGACCCAAGTGCAGCCACACAGGAAGGCTGGTGCAATGAAGGAACTTTAATATAGTACGTGACGAGGACCATTCACAGGGCAATAAACTTTGGGCAGACAGCCTGGTGGCAGAAGAGACGAAGAGCAGGGTACCTAGGAGGGACAGCCTGCTCGTTGGAGAGCCAATGAGCAGCAAACCTTGGGTGGGTGACCCAGGGGCTGAAGAGCCGGAGAGCTGAGGCCGCTGGCAAAGGTGGGTGCCCTCTGGAAAAAGAGCTGGGCACCTACTTTCATACTGGAGTCCAGAGTAGGTAGCCAGCAACAGGGGAGCCAGACAGGCCAACAGACAAAGCTGAGAACCAGAGGCAATGGAGACTGGCAACTGGAGCATCAGGCAGGCGGCGTGATAATCTGGCGGGATGTCCTCAGCTGGGAATACAGCCTCAGGAGCAGGTGGTGCATCAGGAACAGGCTGGTCATTGACAGACACATCGTCAGCAGAGACAATAGCAGTGGAAGTGAGCTGGTCGGCAGCGGCTGAGATGACGGCGTTTTAGGCAGCTAAAACAATGGCCTCAGGAGCAGGCTGGTCTTCAGCAGAAACCCCTTACAGACTCAGGAATGGGCAAAACATTGGCTGGGACGGCTGACTCAGGCTGGAGGCTGGCAGGCCGGAGCCAGCTGACTGGGCGGCAGGCTGGAGGTTAGCAGGGTAGCTGGCTGGAGAACTGGCTGCTGGCAAGCAGGCCAGGAGATAGCTGCAGGAGAAACAGACTGGGAAGCAGGTCTCTAGGAGGCATGCAGCATGGCTGTGCAGGTGGTAAACAGGACATGGATCAGGGCTGAAGACAAACCTCCACCTGTAAAAGGCTTTCTCTTGCGTGAAATCAGCCTGCTTTCAAAAGGTAACCAGTGACTCAGGACATCTGGCTCTTCATTAAGAAATTATACACTCAAAAGTTCTCCCAGGTAAATGGCAAGCCAAGTAGGAACTTGTCTGCTGGGTCCACATTAGGTGAGACTATACTGTCATAGCTGGTGGTAGGACCATTGACAGGGAGGACCCAAGCACAGACACTCAACCAAGGCTGGTGCAATGAAGGAATTTTAATAGAGTAAGTGATGAGGACCAGGCTTACAGACAGACAGATGGACAAGAAGGGAGACAGGTACAGACAACAGGTAACTACATACAGGAAGCAGACTGGGGTAAACGAACTGGGCTAAGTGTAGGTAGGCGAGGAAATTCCAGGGATTGGCAATGGAAAACAGGTGAGCAGGCGGATCTGAAAACAGGAAGGAAGTCCAGGGACATCTGGTGGACAGGTGGACAGGGCTGAGACAGGACTCTTAACAGGCTCATCTGTGGCCTTGCCATCAGTCAGCAGCCCAGATCTCCCCTTTCACTAAGAAAATTGTGTTTTAGCTTTTTCCACTGGGTTTTTGTCAAGGATGGAGAGAAGCAAAAAAGTAAATTTGACCTTCTTTTTTCCTCGTTCCTTGTGTCGTCATGCCAGAGCTGGAATAACAGTGGCCACACATCAAGGTCACTATGACCTTGGTAACTGGCTGCATTTCTGGGGCTGTAAATCTGCTTCCAGTTAAATGCCGCCTTTTCACCGACATGTGAAATCTTGAGGATTTTGTGGAGTTTAATAAGTTTTCGTCACGGTCAGATGGAGAGAGGAATTGAACAGAGGATTCATTGTGTTGGTTGTAATTAGGCTGTATGATTATGTGCTTGTTTGGTTTCACATGAATTTACTGCTGCTGTTGCTGTACGTAGCCACCAGAACTGGAATTGCTTTTCAGAATACAGCAAAAAATATAACATTTCTTGTGTTTAATTCATGTTACACAGAATTTACTGAATCAAACAGTAAATTAAATGTATTGTTCGAAGTTGCTCTTTGGATGTGGAGGAAATATGTTATTTTACCTTTAACTGTCTGTAACATGACACCAGCACAGTTACAAGTCACTTCATCTATCATCATTATAATTCCTGTCTCCATATAACATGATGTCAGTATTGATTCCTATATGACTGGTTTACACAGATAATAACCATAACCTTTGACACTGACACAGACTCTGTAGGACACCAGCATTCAATGACCTCACTAACCTCATGACTCATTGGATATAATAAGGCTGATATGTCACTTACTCTTTTCCTTGCATGTGAACAAATTTAGATATGTCACTCAAATTGCTTGTAATCATCTTCTCTTTGGCGTCATTAGTTGTTTGGTCTGACCTCACCTTTCACCTTTCATGTAATGCTGAGCACTGCTAGGATATTTTCTGATTCATTTGTAGTCAGCGATTTTCATTTTGCTTTAGCAGCAATTTCCTTGCCTTTCTTGCTTCCTTTAAATTCTATCCCCTCCCCACCTTTGTCCCCAGGGTTTTTTTTTTGTTTTGTTTTTTTTTTTGTTTTTTTTAAACATTTGTCTTTGTCCTCTCTTCCTCTCCCAATGTTCACCTCATCTCTCCTGTTGTATTTTATCCATCTGTTCACTCTTTTCAATTAATTGTCTCTTCTTGAATTGACCTAGTTCGTACCATGTAACTGCATCATCACCACTTGGGATACCCCTCTCTTTATCCTGTATGGTTCTCTACTTAAAACTACTAAATTAAGTTGTTTTTTGTTTTTTTTAACACTTTTGTTTTTTTCTTGTACCCAGATGCCAGACAGCTGCCAGATGTAGCTCTGACAGGAAAGTGTACCAGGGAATGTGATGAATTTGGCCACTCTGACACTTGTTGGATGCCCGTCCGCCCTTCACCACGCCAGCGTCAGCGGCACGGTAGCGACCCCCCACGGCTCTCCACCTTTGCCCCGGGTGATAATAACAACAATCTCCGTGGTAACGACCATGAGAGTGACAGCGAGAGTGCCGGCAGCGCAGGGAGCTCAGAACCCGGGGTGGTTGTTGGCGGAGAAGCTCCAAGATTTCCCTTAGCCAATGGGGATCCTCTTGGCACCCTGGGTAGTGGAGACCGCAACAGGAACATGGGCGATCACAACCGTAACCTTCTGAACCGCAAGATGACTTCGGCATCCTACGACACATTCAGTAGCGCAGGCTTTGGGAGACGCCAGCAAGAGGAGGAAGGAGGAGAAGGCCAGAACCCGCCTGAGGTCATACCACTGACGCGGACAGGAGGGGACTACAAGACCACGTCCTGTCTCACGCTGTCACGCCGCGAGGTCTACCTGTGACATCCTTGCAACGGAGCAATCATCACACAACTCCCTTTTCTGAAAAAGAGGGAGGGTTAAGACTTTACCTGCCAGTCATCAGTTTGGAGGGCCTTGTGAAAATATGAAAATGTCAGGGAAGATGTTTCCAAAAGCTGTGTATCAAATTGGAACTTTTGGATTCTAACTAATATTTATAGGCACTTAAACTTGAGCAATGTTGGATCAACTCTTCGCAGAGCTCTGACCACAAGTACTTTCTAAAAAAAAAAGTGTTTTTTTTTTTTTTAACTACCAGAGAAAGTTGCCTACAGGCAAAAATCCTATTATGTCCTTGTGGAGGAGGACAACTTCATCTCCTCTTCTTTTTACCTGAATCCAATGCATGCCTGACCCTCTGCCACAGAGGGATCTGTGTGAAGAACAGAGAGATCGAGACTGAGTAAATCCGGATGTTATAAATGCCTCGGTGTAAATAAAAACTTTCTCCGAGGCTACAGCAGACCAGATTTGGACTCAGCTGACAAACCATCTTCTGAAAAACCAGTGAGGTCTTAACAAGTCAAAATAGATGAAAAGAAGTAATGGGTCTTTGATTGAGTTATTTGGATGTTATTTACACCAGTCAAACTTTCTAATGCCTAATCAACTCTATCATAACACAAGACGGGAATATTAACCAATGAAACTGCTAACCCCGTGAGAATCTTAAGTCATAAACAGAGTATCAAAGTACCAACACAAGTGTGGTCGCTGTACAGTTACACAGTAGAAAAAAAATCAGGTACTGTTCTTTAAAAACATAAGTGATTCAGAACAAATTTTTTTTTTTTTTTTTTTTTTTTTTTTAACGATAATCAAATGTAACCATTCAGAATATAAGGTTCTCATAGAGTGTCAGTAGTGCCACAGTTTCTCCGGCGTGTGTGAAAATATGTGTTGATTATTTTGCCTTCACGCCCAGTCTGTATGTATATATTGTATGTGTGTACTTGATAAAACGGCAGTGTTCTCTCTCTGCTGCTGTCCACCGTTTCAGAGTAGACTGAGGCGTTAGGTTCACGACACGTCTACAGTATCCTAACAGTGTTCATGTATCATAAAATGTTCTTTCATACACATGCACACACACGTACACATGCACGCATGCACGCGCTTACACATACAGACCTTAGCATGTAAACACAAACAGTGCATTAACAGAATGCGAACATGCATAGGGCCACAGTTTATGACAAGACTCAGTGGCAGTGTAACATAAAGTATATAATAACTTGCATTAACTTTCATACAGAAAACATTAAGCACACACGCACACACACACACACACATACAGCATATTAAAACATAAGTAGAAACACAAACTCATATTAAGATGTGTGCAATGCGCAAAATTCATATGCACTATGTGTGTATGTGCTCTTAATCATAATTTTTTAACATATTGCCTCTCATTGAAATAGCTGTAGCATTTTGCCTGCTCCCCTCCAGCCAGTATTTAAACATGAAATGTATTTAAATAATTACTCATCTCTCTGACTGACGTGTGGGGCGACATTAAAGGGAATTTCAATGACATCTACTGTATGTAATAATGAATCATGTGGGAATATGAGATATTCTGCATTCTGTAAGTAGGACTCATAGAAAAACCAAATTTCTGTAAGAAAAAAAAGGAAAAGAAAAAAAGATTCTGCATGAAAGAAAGATAATGCTAACTTTTTTTCTCTCTTTTTTAAACCACACGCCTTTTTGGATACCACGCCTATTTGGATACATCTGTACTAAATGTGTGCGCTTATGGGGAAGTGGAGATAATGATGGCAGCAAGGGAGTTCGCTTCAGTGGATTAAACTTTTGCTTCTTTATCGTAGAGTGGGTCTGGGCTAACCTTGGGCCTTTCTCTCGGTTTACACGCCCCTGAGTCGGCACGAAGGGTGCCGCAGGCTGTAACAAAAAAGAACACAATGTAGTGGGAGCGCAGAGTTCTGCTGCAACCCTTTTCACCGCACAGTGCCGAACTGAACACGCCCGTACTGCTGTGCTGAACCGTGCAGATAACAAACTCCTTCACATTTGTCCTTCCCAGCAGGTACTGCACGACTCCAGACACACTCTGCTGCACTGGGCTGAAGAGTGGGTGTGGATCGAGGCCAGCACATCTTAATTCCCATCATCAGTGTGTGGTTCAGTGGTGTGATAGGGATAATAGGGTTAGGTCGTCCCTGTGGTCTTAATGAGTTTCCTTTCTCCTCTCTTCTCCCCTGATCTGCACTGATCTCATTAATGTCTGGATAGGCGAATGTAACACTGCTGGAAACTGCTAGTAAGTGTGTCTCTTCAAAATTTTTTTCTGGTTGTTTTGAATCAGATGAGGCAAAAAAAAAAAAAAAAAAAAAGAGTCACACTTGTTAAGGATGTACTGCAGTTTAGTTAATAGATCCTCGTAGAGCTTAGAGTCAGAAAACACGAGCAACACTCAGGTAAGATGCACAGCAGTGTTTAACCTGTTAACTAACTACTTGAGATTTTGTCCGCACACAAACCCACACACACTGTCGCTGCTCGACTGTCCCCTCACTGAAAGACAGCCTAATGTTTGGAAACAGTAAAGTATGACTCCTTTTCAACTGCAATCAGGCTAAGAAATGGGTGTGCTCTATGTGCGTGATTACAGTTTGTATACCTGTATATACCTTCGACTTTATAACTCTGTAGTTTGTTCTGCCACTGATGTACTTTCTCCCTAAGCCTTCATTACCCCCAATTCCCCCAACATGGCTGTTTACAGAGCTCTGTTATTGATGGACTGTGCTAAAGATGCAATAGAACTGGAGGCCTAACATATGGAGCTACTGTTCATGGAGAGTTCACACTGAAAAGGGATTTGTGAAAACAATCACAACTTCCTGCAGGGTACGTACACCGAGACATGTGCTCATTCTCTTGGATAAATGTCTCTCAATCCCTAGCAGGCCAGAAAGGTCTTGAAGAACTAAATGTCCAGTATGTGAGCTTTGGAAAGAGACTCTTGACACAGCCCTGCCTCATCACAGTGGCAGATATTTCTTCAAAACTGCTGTTTTATGGCAGTTCCATTTATGGCACCTTTCAAACCCCTCCGATCTGGATTTAAGGGAACTTAGCTGTACATGAATCTGTGTGGGTGTGTATCTTTTTTATACTGCACGTTTAAACATGAATATGTTTCAGTCTACTGCAAAACAGAGAGGGGAGACAGACAGAGAGGAGCGTAAACGTCTGAGATCTGTCGCCCGGTAATCAAGACATTTTTAAAAACAGACACTTCAACGGACATCATGTACCTGTCATCCCCCTCGTGCTGTTATCCGTATAGCCATGTACAGATAAAACTACACTGTAGAACAGACAACTGGAATCCATAACAGACAATGGCATGCTTAAGGTCTTCAAATCTGCACTTGAGAAAAAAAAAGAGAAAAAAAAAAACTGTTATTTTTATTTTCCTCTTCTTTGTGTTCTTTTCTTAAGGGGCTGGCACTGTTTTCTTGCTGCTCCCTTCCTGTAATTAAATAATGAACTAATTGCATTTGCTATGAAGAGGAAGAAGAGGAGCTGTCGACGAATGGTTTGGTATGAACATGAATCATGTAAAAGTTTGACTTTGACATTAAAAACTTCAAACACTCTTGGTTGTCTGTTAACTTTTTGACAGTTATGTTTCACACAGTAGCTGAGATAAACAATGGCTGGGGCAAAGAAAGTACTTCCAATATTTTCTTCTTCAGTATCACTTTCAAATGACCTGTTAATGGTAAACAGTCCACACACATAAGTTGTAATAATTTCTAAAGCCTTCTTAAGTGTTTTCTGCAATTAAGGTCTTTATTAATGGTTAAAATATCATTTATCAATGCCTTATAGGTAGTTATAATCTATTAATAAGAACCATGTTGCAGAAAATCCTCATTCAGCATGATACTTGCTTTGTGGTTTACCTAGCTCTTTAATTTATCAAGAAGACCTCCTCCAATGGACTGTGTGACCACTTATCCTCCGGAAAAGGGCTCCAGGGCATCTGGACCAAAATCCATTTATTAACAGCCAGTTAACATTGACAGCTGTAGAAATGATAGGTCATATAAGAACTCTTTATTAATTATCTATTAAGATTTATAATTGCAGGTGACTGACTTACTTATGCCGATAGCTTATTAGAAAATGAAAAACGTTTGACTCTACATGACTTACTAATGTTTACAGTGGGGTCCAGAATTTGGAGACCACTTTCCCATGCTCATTCCCATTCCAAGAAAAAGGTGCCTTATTCAAATGGTACTTCATTGCTTAACAGTTGACAAAACTATTTTAATCCAAGGTCCACTTACTAACTTGCCTTTAGACGTTCAAACTCAGTTCTACGACAATTGAGCAAACGTCATCCGCTGATGAAAACCATGTGGTGCAGTCAAAAGCTCCAAAACAAGAAAACAAGCGACTGAGTGGAGATTGTTTTGTTATCTGCTGTTTCCAAGGTTGAAAATGAACTGTCAGCTCAAACTGTTTTCATGCCTAACAGAACCCCCCCACACACATCCACACACACACACCACCACCACCCCCCGTTTCGCAGAATGACACTCTTATTTTTTGTGCAATGCCAATTTGCACCTGGCTGACATCCAAATACATTTTAGAATATCACTGAAATGTGGTTCCATCCATCAACTTTATCTTTGAAAGGTGAATTTTTTAAACTGGGTCCTGCTGCAAGAAAAGTTTTAAAATGTAGAGGGCAATTTGTGCTTATACTTATCAGAAAATGCTTCAGAGGTGTTAACTGCAGCGAAGATTAGTGTGAAAGACTCAAAATGTCAAAAATAAAAAGTCCCGCAATCTGTGTTTCTATTTGTTCAGTATGCAACACTGACACCATGTGGTCATGTATCAGTATTACTTACTGGTTTTCTGGCAGCACATACAATACAATACATACAAGTTTCAAATTCATTTTGGTCATGGTGAAGTAAAGAAAAAGTAACGGTCAAGAAATAAGTTTCTCTAAAGATACATCAGAAACTACAACCAATACTGGCAAGCTACAAATACATGTATTTGCATCTTGAATTCAACAGTCATTTCTTTTGAGCCGACAGCCAGGCGATACACCTGCCAGTTTCATATATAGCTGAGAATGTGGCCTCTTGTGCTTAGTCTGCTATACAGGATTTAATGTGACACAATCTGGAAAATGATCATGTATGAGTGGAAGGCTCTTCATATTTCACAATGTCTTTCATATCGGATATAAAATTGCTAATAGGTGAGTAATACCTATTGTAACGTTGTAATTCAGAAGTGTAAGTAGCTGTGCCTTTGTGATTGCTTTGGATGTTATATGCCACAAACATACACAGGTAAGATACTGTAAAGAATTGAACGACTTTCAGCGCGCTTTCAATCAGAATCGTTAATTTCATGCGCAGTAAAACCACCAGTGCAGATAATACCAACAAACCAAGCTCATTTTAGTATTTGATTATTATCACCGTCAAAACAACCAAATAGCAAACTCCACTCTGGTTTCCACTTTAACAGTCCAAGAAGCTGGGCTTCAATTTGTACTAGTCACGGGCTATTCACTTAATGCAGATCCACTGTAGCCTACTAATTTGATTTCTCAAACAATTACAACTTAATATTCACATCACAGGTTGAATGAATTATACTGTTTGAGAAAAGGATTGAAACAGTTTCTCAGTTCACAGTTTATTGTGTTTTTCTAGGCTGATGGCTTATAACAGTCTAACATTTGATTTGGGGTCTAGCTTAAATGTCGGTTCACGGATTCTAAGGCCATATAATTTTGCACCCTCATTATCTGCAATTAGTATAATCACTTGTATTAAAATGCCAGCATGTGTCACATCCAATAAAAGTCTGTTTTCAAGAAGAAAAAAAAGAAAAGAATTACTGACCAGTTTTAGGTCTTCAGGAAAGAATGGTCGAGACATTGCCATCCCCGAAGGACCAATTGTTCTGCAGCCTGCAATAAAGTCATAAAAACACACATAAAAGAAAATCATTAAACCACACAGTAAAAGGTATTAGCAACCATCTTTGAAACATCAAAAACATCAGGTATAATATCAATCAGCTTGTACTCGTAAGTCATCTCATATAAGTGGCAACCATAAAAGTCTTTGTAAATAAATCACATTGTTTCACCAGATAAATGGACAAAGAGTTGTCTGCACTGCAAAAAAAAAAAAAAGGACATCAGTTTCTTTGAACTCTTAATTAAATTCCAGGGATGGCCCCAACGGATGTGCATTTTATTGATTTTTATAAAGATAGGAGGAAAATGTTGCCAGGGAGATGCCTGATGAAATAAACCCCAGAATGTTAACCTCCTCACACACTGTCCAATATATCAAATGGCATTTGGAGTTGTCAGATGTTTGCAGGGGCTTCAACACATTCTCTTTCTCTGAGTGAATGTAAGCTGAAGTGCATTGCCTTTAAGTTTCCTTTAAATGCAAAAAGAGAGAGAGAACTCTGGGCTCATGGCTTCAAAGTGCGAAGACGTATTCGTGTAATACGTTGAAATTTCCCTATCTTACTCATTTGTTCTCAACTTGTCAGGGGGAAATCTTTCCTGATGTCCAGTCACTTGACATCTACAGCAGGGTGCGGCAACCCTCCGACGCCAAAGAAACATTCAGCGTCAGTACAGCTGGGTGTAAAGCATTGCAGATGTGATAAATTCTGTCAGAGTGCAGTGTTCCTCTGTTCAGGAAAGCCTTGCAGCAGAGCTGTAAACATTATTTCTCACTGATATGCCAGGCGGCTGATGTGAGATTTGATCCTCCCCGTGTTCCTCCGTAGGCTGTCATTTATGTCTCTTCATCTTTTCATGGTCACATCAGCCTGAACTCATCAAATGCCATCAGCATTCTTGGAAGAATAGCAGGAAATAACAAATATAAAACAAGACTTCACATGGAAGCGTATGCTTTAACGGGAAATATATGTATGTAAATATATGTAATATACACACATGTATGTATGTATATGTATCAGCCTTCAACTACACAAACAAAAAATAAAATTAAGTTAAAATTTTATGTATGTAAATCTTAAAAATTAGGTGGTGTTACAAAAATGATTTTGCTTGTTTTTTTACATCATTAATTCCCAAATTACGTAAAATATAGTTGTTCGACAATGATCTGCTAGTGGCTTAATTGCTTTTGCTGTAATGTGGAATGCAGAGCCCTAATTAAGGCTTGTGTATGCTTTTTCACATTTTTCTTTCTCATACTGCACAAGTGAGACTAGTCACTGTTGTCAACAGTGTTGGGGCATCTATATATTTACACAGGCAGATGTACAAAGTTTTGGGTGGAAGACATCAAGGAAGAACAATTACATTCAAAAGAAAGCAACATACTGTACGAAAAAATGGACTGTCATCAATATATCAGCTGGAATTACTATGATGGACTGAGGTTTCAGTGGGGGAGAAAATGTGTATTTGTTGAGAGGAAACACGAGTCAGTAAATTCAGAAATGCAAAAATATGTAATATCTTGTGCTTACATTACATTTTGACACATTCATATGCTGCATACAGTAGCCAACAAGAGCCAACACGTTGCAGCAGCCACTGTAATTCTGGGAGATCACGAGAAGTCGCTTTATCCAAACAAAATATTCATTTGACAGAAACCCAAAACTTTATGACAGCAACAGGTTAGCTTGTTGCAGAAGTGTCACTGCAAAATGTAAATGTGGAATTCCAATATTTTTTAAAAGCTGCAATGCAAAACTAATAGAGGGATAATACTTTTTCTATTTGTCCTATATTCCCCCATTGTTTTCCAGCACTTACTCGTCACCCGTTTATGCAGTAATTCTCTCCTCACGGATAAGTCTGAGACTATGGTACTCAGAAAGCAATAAAGACCTGCGTGTGTGTGTGTGTGCGTATGCGTGTGCGTCTGTGTCTGATGACCTGCAGGTGGTGATGTGTGATTTGCTGTTTGAAGTGATTGCAGAGGTGTGTTCCATCTGCTGATTGGCCAATGGTTGACAGCTGGTTTCTAAGACACCAGAGACAAACATCACTCAGTGGCTCCACTCTCTTGTTTTTCTCAGTGAGTGCTCAGCCCATCAGCTGTTTGTCTACTAATAATGTAACTGTCTTGCTCGTTTGTAGATGACTGACAGCTCCGAGCTGCAGTTGTGACAGTGGTTATTTGTGGGTAGGTATTGGGCACCTCAAGACCATAATTTTAAAACATGTAATTACTTGAATATATTTGTAAATTTACAGATTACAAACAATATACTTTTACAGTTGCAGTAGTAGGGTGAGAAGACTTTTTTTTTTTTAAATTCAGGGTTTTTTTTAATAAGGGATGTTAAGAGATTTCTGTAACAGTTTAGTTTATTTTTGGTACAATCTTGATGTTAACTTACAAAACTAAAAACTGCCACTTTGAACCTTAACCTCAGGTCTTTCCATCTTATGTGAAGTCCAGGTTTTTTTTTTGTTTTTGTTTTTAAATAAACTTCAAATGAATCTACATCAATCTTAGCTTGACTCGAGAACAGGCTTGACCTTATAACAAAGCTCCAAACCACCTGGCCAAAAGCAGGCGTTACAAACTGACAATCATGCAGCGGCCCCAACAGGTCTCCCTGCTGAGTTAATTTGTTAGCTTATTAGCATTATTCATTTTGTGTGTTCATTGACGATATAAATGATCAATGTCCCATGTTATACACTTTTAAATTGCTATAAAACACATTAAATATACAATAGCAGTCAAAGGTTTGGACACACTTTCCCCATTAAAGTGAGTGAAAAGTGTGTCAAAACTTTTGATTGCTACTGCATATGGAAGGCCAACCGACATTAGAGAGTACTACTGAATTACTACCTTATTGTTAGTTTTTTATTTTTGTATTCAGAAGAGATTTTTTTTTTGTTTTGTTTATTGCACAGTGGATGTAGCTCAGATATGCACGGCAGGGACCAGAGAGACCATCAGTGGTAGAAGAACAGCACAGCTGTCTCAGTAATTTGCCTGGATGCAGTCGATCCCCCCCACCCTTATTCCCAAACAGCAGCCCATACCCTTTCAAGGGATGAGAAGTCTGTATTGTTATGGCACCTGTTCAGACTTGTGTACAAAACACACACACACACACACACACACACACACACACACACACACACACAGCAACTGTTTTCAATTTCTGCAATTTCATGACCTACTGCAGAAAGTGGAAAACTTGCATAATTCCACTCTCACAAGCTCAATATTACATCCCTTTGGTTCACTCCCCGAGCAGATGGTAGCGGCAGCATGCAGGTCTCTCTTGGTCTCTGTGAAGGTGATGTTGTCTGGAATCAGTTCATCTTCAGCAGAAGCCAGAAAATGTTCAATTCATATGTACAGTCTGTATGTGATAAATAAAAAATACGTGAAGCTAGTAGACTGGGTTTCAGAAGATCACATAACTGTAGAAATGCCAAAATCTGTGCTTCTGTTATTCTGCTTTGCATTTTTTTTTTCAACATTTTGTCAATGTTACAGAACTCCTGCTACAACTATCTGCTACATATGACAGCTCAAAGTCTATGTGATCATACCGACTTTTATGATCATACAGAAAGGGAAAGTTTCTCCATTAGTTATGAGGCACTGCGCAGCATCTCAGGATCAAGAAATATAATGTTTCAAGCATTAAGTTTGGGATAGAAATTACATATCTGATCTGTCTATGTAGTCATTTTAACAGCATTTTCCCGCTGCTCTAAGACATTAAAAGTATATGCACATAAGGATATAATATAATGTGGAGAATCTTAGCCTGATACTACAGCAAATAAACCTTTAAGTGTCACACTTTATTTATGCAACTATCGCATGAGGATTGTAAAGAAAAAAGAAAGAAAAAAACAAAGAAAAACACCAATTTCAAATAAGCTCATTCACTAAAGAGTTTTCCTTTGAGAAAACAAGATCAAGTGATGCCAATCTCCGCCAGATGAAACGTGAAAATTAAGTGAAGTAAAGTAGCCGTTATTGTCAAGGACTATAATGAAAGTATACATTCCTCTGGGACCACAGATGGGTGTGGATATACAGATGTAGTATAACAGCATTGTGACAAACTGGAAGTGAAAGCATTTTCAAGGTGACAAGCTGACAACTGCAGCATGTAAGAGGACTAAAGGTTTTGTGATGTATGTCTTATTATATAGGTTCCACTCATGCCACTTAAAGACTGCATTCTTATTGCACTGACTGAAGACAGTTTTCTTTGTCAGATTTTGAGACAGTTTTTCACATGTGAAAATTTTGGTTTTATGTGGATCAGATAAAATAAGGTGGTCAAACACAGTGGGGTTCAATTTCTCTGAAGCATGAACATGCAGAGCAACCTTCTTGAAAATTTTTTGTTTTTCTAGACAGATTGATTGCACTATGATTGTACTATACAAAAACATCATTGCAATGTGGTGGGTAATTTGTCAAGACATCTTTCTGTCAGAGGACCATCCAGTTCTGAAAGAGTAACTTAACACCTGACTGAAAAGCAGTGTGTTGCTGCCCCTCTGTGGTTGAAAGTTTCACCTCTGACCACATGCAGCATCACTGATAGATGTGGTTGGGTGTGGTCAGCAGTGTGCTTTGTTGCACCTGTAACCACACCCAACAGTGATGTCACAGGATCTTGATGTGCACCTGCTACCTCCATCTGTGCAGCAAGGTGAGAAGTTAAACCACTGGAGGTCAGCAAAAAAAACGATTTTCAGGGGTTTAACTTTTTCCTCTTCCAGCAATGCGCTCACAACGGTCAAAACACTGGACACTTCTCATCCTCAATGGTCACCATCATGGCTACATTGTGGAAGGATGGCATCCACCAGCGCATTTTCAAACTTTTGAAAACAGCGACTGAGGACGGAAAACACGTCATCGGTGCGGATGATGACGTAATTTCCATAATGCCACAGGAATGTCACAGGAAAGTAAAATGTTCACTTTCAAGTCAAGTGAGAAAAGCAACCGGCGACAATCGCAGTTGTATGTTGCGATTATGTGTTATTATTTGAGTTGGGACAGTACTACCCGGTCAGAATTCACGCACTACGCCAGCGAGTATACTGTGTACACAGTGTACTACATGTAAGTGTACTGACTGAAGTGTCCGATTTGAGACACAGCAACAGTGTTCCTGCCATTCCCTGTCAGCTGAATACTACACCCACCTGCACACCTGTTCTCCGTCCCCTCATCAGCTCTGTAAGCATGTATAACTAGCCCATTTCCCTCTGTCACACCAGATTGTGTAGTGCTTCTTACAGCCATAGTGATTCAGCCTTTTTCCTGTGCCTGCCAATTTTTTCCTTTAATGAACCCCCAGCCTGGTTTTTGGACTTCTGCTCCTTTGCCTCATTTTCTCTGCTTGCCTGTTACTAGCCTTTGCTTGCCTTTGACTTCAAGTAAACTTGAACTTCTGTCTTGCTGCTCTGTGGGTGAGTCATATTCTGGAGACCAAACCTTGTTTACTGAGCCGTTACACTTTCTTGACATGTTGAGCAGAGGGCAGACTGACTGACATTAGCTTCCCCAGGCCGCATTATTAACACATCTTTGAATGTGTTAATAATATACTCAGTTATGGCCAGAGCCTCTGTAGTGTCCTGACCATTCATACTCGCAAAGCGAAGAAGGAAATTTTCTATACTAAATATGTAATTCAGTTATTAAACTATTAAATAACAAATTGCTGAGATTCATATTAAAGTATACTAAAAGGTCCATCTCACCAAGGAACTTGTTGCTTACGCACTTCACACTTACAGTTTAATGTGCTACATCTGAAAAGGAAGTAAATATGTTAAAATGTCACAATGAATTCAAAATGATATTTTGCCAACATCACTGTTTTGTAATGACAGTACATGTCATTCTGGTCTCTCCAGACCTCCATCTGAATGTTTAGTCTCAAAGCATTAAATATATCCACTTTACTGTGGATATATAATGGAGGAAAGAACTGACAATTAGTGCCTCTCCTGCACTTATTCTCTTCAGTCATCTCCATTTGCACAACAGAAACAAAAGACTTATACTGAAATATATTTCAGTTGAGCTTGTCAGAATGTTTTTTTTATGATTTTCTGAAGTTAGGCTTTAAACAGACAGAAAAATAAATGAGTATCATAGATGCCATTACAGCCTACATTCAAACCCAACCATATCAAGTTCACACTTCACAGAACCTAGCTCAAAGTTCAGTTCACAAAGACTGAAACTAGGTAGTTCACAAATAGTTCACAGAGCGGAATTGTGTCCAAATAATGAACAAGTTCACGTTCATTTCTTCCATTTAAAAAAAAAAAAAAAAGAAAAAAAAAATCTTTCTCAATAGACCCTCCTCCTCCCTGTCCAACCCATCCCCAGCCCCGAGTCACTGCCACCTCACAAACTAATGAATTACTGTCTACTACCATAGAGTCACAGACTGGGATTACTTTTAATTGCCAAGAAAACTAATGTGGGTGTATGTTTCATGTGCTGTGAGTTTGACTCGGGTGGAGGAACTTTGTGGCTGTTGGCTCGTGGTCTTACCCTTTCTTAACGATTTCCTGTGATCGTCGTTCAGTTGCAGACATTTCAGAAGACTGGTCGGATGCTTCACCTCAATATGTTGTTTCAAATTCGTTGATGTGGCTGACGTTCAGACTTGTTTTTTGAAAATGTGCAACTTTTTCCGTTTGAATGTGCACCGAGTCGTTCATAAAAGTCCATCAAGTGTTCATATGAACTCACTTCAGCAGTGGGCCCGCCAGAAGCGGTGTTGTTTGTACTGCCAGCACTACACAACAGACGCTTGCCGCCGTAAAGCACACGTTCTTCTTCTGATGTTTTTTGGCAGTTGGCAAACAGCTTTTCGGTGCATTACCACCACCTACTGGTGCGTAGGCGTGCTGCTATTTCAGAGTACACCCTGGATGGGTTTTCGGAGAACAGGCCATTTATTCTCGATTTATCTGGTGTTCAGCCTAGCAGCCATCCGTGAAGGTGTATATATCTTAAATCTATTCACTGAAGCACCAGTTCAACTTAAATTAATTATTTAATTAACAAAAATGAACATATTAATCGTGCCATAGACATTCAGCAGACAAAAACAAAGACATGGCATGAGAAAGTGCTTGAATTATCTGAATCACAGTTACAGTCAGTTAAACATAATATAAATATATTAACATGTAAATATTAAACTCTCAAGAATGTTTGTTTTACCATCATTTTTGACAACAGTCAAGTCTTTATTGATAATTAGTGGTTCCATTGGAGACACCAGACAAAAGCAACAAAAACAGAGCGGCATAGAAACACTAAATGTACCTTGAAAACATCCAGAATCAACACAATAAAATAAAAATTGCTTAAAAAGATTCTCAGTGAAGTTTGACAGAGTGGTGGTGAGAGCTGAAGCCCTTTTACAGCAGTGAGTTGTGCATGTCATTACAACAAAGATCTATTTCTGGCATTAGAGATTGGCAGAAAACTAGCACACACATAAAGTCTTTACTGTGCTAATATGTAGGTACAGCAATCTAAAAATTAATTTAGCAGTCCACAGGTGCCTTTGTGTTTGTTTCAACTGCTCATCTACTTAACACTTTATAGGAGGGTATTGACACATTTGCATATAGTATCTGATGGTGGAGTGGAAGTTGCATTGCTTTTATTGAAGTTCACAGTAATGTTAAAATGAATGTGTTTTGAACCTGGTAACAACCGTCTTCCCACAGTGAATGTAATTATGTGTTCAAAGCAGACATTTACCAATATAAGGATATGTATGTTTGTGCTGTTTGATACAAATGTGTGCCTTCAGTACAATTTTAAGTGTTCCTCCGTTGTAACAATAAACCACAAGTAGTGCAACATCTAAAGATGTGTCCATGCAATATGAATAACTGATCCACTTGAGTCACATTGAAACAAATATTGCTAAGATATTGAAAACCAGATGCAGGAGAAATCTGTTATTTCTTCAGCTGTCCACCAGATGGGTGGACAGGAGCACCATGTCTGAGCAGACTCACACAGTAAGACGTGAGGATGTGAGGAAGATTAAGGAGGAAGTCATGCTCACGGGAAAGGAGACAACAACATTATGACGTAATACTGGGGTCACATTTAGGTGCTTGGAGGGGGTCCAACACCAGATCTGTGTGTGTGTGTGTGTGTGAGTGCCCCGATCGTGAGTCTGTGAGTTTCTTTTTTTTCATATTTCTGAATGACTCGGTTGATTGTAAATCACACTCTCATTTCATTGGAAGTATAAATGTGCTTCTTCTCAGTGACCATGGACTGAAGGCAAACTGATAAAATCATAATGGTCTAAAAAGAGCGTGTCACCATTGTACCAAAAAATACAAAGGTATTCATTCGTGCCCGTGTGCTCACACTCTCAGTCATACACACACACTCACACACACTCACACACACTCAAGAGGTGAAACCCCACAACAACCACACTTTGTGCACAGTCAAGTGTTCAACCAAGGCTGGTGATGTTGGAACGACCACCGGGGGGTGCTACGATACGGTGGCCCGACCGACGTGGGACATTGTCGTCAATCTGTGCCCCTGAGAAATAAATATAAAATAAAATTCAAATATTAGATTTTATGTACTTCAAATAAATCTGGAAAGCAATATTTCTTATACAATCCCACCATATGTCATTAAGTGCATCTGAATTTTTATGTTCCATCTGACATGTAGACGCAACAAAGAAATCATTGGATTTGAAAAATTCTACAAAATATAGTATGTCTGTTACCTGATAGGCTAAAATTGGACTGGTGTAGGTTGCGTATTGGTGGTGGCTGGTGAGAGGTGGGTGAAGTTTTGGCTGACGGAGCGGGAGTAATGTATTTGGGGGTAGGAACGACATCATACACAGGTCCATCATACATCCCACGAGTAACTGCTTCCTGCTTCTCCTTCACCTGGATAGAAAACACAGAGACAAACAAGATGGAAAAACACCAGGGACCACAATGGAAAGTCCAGGACTTTGTACATAAGCTGGTATGTTGTATTTTATAAATATACTAGAATATTTCTAGTATGCTAAATCAAATCAAATTAAACTTGAATATCAGTGTTTTGGATATGTGTTTTTTTAAGTATTTTCAAAGACAAGTAAGAAAAGAACTTGTGCCACTACAGGGAAACTAACACTGGATGTCGACAGCCCATCTAATATTCTAAATAGAAGTATTTTTAAATGTCCCATTTTTAATACTGCCATAGACATATCTTTAAAATCATCCGTGTTCTGTACCTGGTTCCTGAACTTAACGCGTTGGTAAGCATAGTCTGGGAAGGGCTTGCAGGGAATAAATCGACCAGTCCCCTGCTGAGCCTGCAGCTTGCCTTCCTCATAAACCACATGACCTTGACTCAGCACCAGCGCTGGACCTCCACGACACTCCAGACCCTCAAAGATATTGTACTCTGAAGCCTGTGTGGACACAGTGAAAACATATCAGACAATAAAGCAGAGCGACAAAGAAGAGCCCCACCACAACAATGATACCTTACACTGTCAAGGCCCACTGTGCTATTTCTGCAAGGATTGTATTAGATCTTAATACAGTAAAACGCTGCAGTTGAGAAGATGCAGGGTTGAATAAGTGAGAGGCTCAGGGCATATAGAAGGGGCGGCAGTGTGAATACAGGGGGATGGGTAGAGAGATGGTAGCACGGAATGGGTGAGGGGTGAAGGCAGATTATAACCTAAAGCCGGCAGCAGTCTGGATTAGAGCCTTTGAGAGTGGCAGAGCAGACTGAATACATTAACCACTGTCTAGTATCTTCACTGTATTGTGTCACATTGCTCAAGGCAAATTTCCACCCCAGAGACCAGTCTCCTGAATTGAAATGCATTGCTTGGACTGTCAAAAAAAAAAAATTATTATTTAATTTGTCTTTAGTTCTATCTTGCTATGCAGAGAGTTATCCATCCCTGAGCTATCTGCTGCCACCCCAACACAAAGTGGGTGAATGTGAGTTTCATTTGTGGTGCTCAAAGGATTAAAACAACAGGGTTACAATAATCTGCAGTTCTCAGTGTGAACATATTTCACTGGAACTACTTTCTATTGAAGAGACGGTTTTTTTCAGTGTCATTTTTACAATACGAAATTCCAATCACCACCATTGTTTCAGGTGGCAGTAGAAATTTTTAGTTGAAAATTTGCTCAGACTTGAGTAACTTTCAAACCTGATCAAAAAGAAACCCCTTTCATACTCTGGGTGAATTTCCTCTTTGAAAGATAAATCTCATATTCACTTGTCAAATGACATTTTAGCTTCCTTTAAACATTGGTCTTAATAAACAGTGGTTTTTACAGTAATGTAATGCATGCATTCTTCTGATCTCACTGCACTTATGCAATGAGACACCACCTTGTGCAAAATATTGCCTGACTTTACTGAATACCACCTTTATTTAAAATTAGATTCCAGGTTTTTCCTCACCTCCTGTGATCATTCACTTGGTTTTCAACCTGTGTCTCACTCTGCAGTCATATAATATGAAACGTTCCTCCCTGTAGCCTTTGTCCCTCAGCAGCTGATTGAACCATCCTCCCTTTTCTCTCATCTTTCTTTTCCCTCTGCACCATTTTCTTTTTTGTCCTCACCGACTGCTGGATTTTGGCCGTGATAGTTTTGACGCTGTCAGGGTCCCAGATGACAATGTCAGCGTCAGAGCCCACCGCTATCCGGCCTTTACGTGGATATAGATTGAAGATCTTAGCAGCGTTGGTAGATGTGACTGCCACAAACTGGTTCTCATCCATCTTCCCCATGGCCTGAGAGACAGATGAATGGCTGTTTAAAGTGGCAGACGACGAAAGTCACACTCACAGCTACACACAAGACGCAAACGAGCACGCACACACGCACACACACCCTTATTGCTCACCACGGCCTTGTCCCAGACAAAACCCATTCTCTCCTCCACTCCATTGGTTCCCTCTGGGATGAGGGTGAAGTCATCTTTTCCGATTGCTTTCTGGGAAGTGCTGTACGAGCAGTGAGCACTGCCTACCACCTGGAGGTCCCCACTGTATCAACGCAAAAGAAAAAAAAAAAAAAAAGATACAAATTGATCTGTATTCCCTTATCCCTGCAGTTATGAAGCTGTCAAATGTTATATTTTTTTCCTGCAGAATTTTAAAATGTCTTGAACTTTTGAATACAGTTCAACCTTTATGATTAGATGCTCATTTAAAGGATATTTGGCTACAAAAATCAATTAAAGACAAAATAATGATGAACACAAAGAGACATTTCTACTATTAGCCACCAGATGTCCTCAGTGAGCACGTGAGTTAGAGTAAAAGTCATGTAGTGGCCTGGGGCAGAAAAAACAGCCAGCTGAACCATCCAGAATGGTGCATCACAGCTGCAGTACCAGTCCCTTAAGCAGTAACAAGACCACATAAAGATACACTGTCTTATCAAAAAAGCATCAACACATATACTCGCTTTACCTCCTGGTGCACAAGGGGCTGAATGTGACTGATAAAGAGCTATCATTATCATAATTTCTCATCTAAGGCCTTTTATTCATTCGTTAATTACAGTGATTACTTCATGATAGGGAGCTGAGGGATCATCGCCCCAATGCCAAGAGAGTGCTTATCATGGAAATAATGGGCCTTGCTGAGATCTGAGAGAAAGTGTTGTTCATTTGTTCGCATGACTGCAAATGAACCGAAAAATACACCCTGTCGCTTCAGCAGAAGCTCAAAGACAACAGCAGGATCGCACCACTGGCGTGACAGCACGGACCCGCCTTGAGAAGCTGGAGGAACAGGGAGGAGGAGGAGAAGGAGCAGGGAGGCACTCGGTAGCCAAGGCAACAGATGATGAAGGATTCTAGTTCCTGTGCTATTTATGGAATCGGGGACAGTCAAAAGTGTAGAGCAGGATTGTCTATGCATTTTGTATGTGAGTGAGTGTAGGTTTGAAGGTTAGAAGTGAGGTGGGTTTGGTCTGCGGCACTTTATCCCTCTCTGTGATACTGATGAATTACATCTGAACTTAACATTATAATGCATTTTACATTATACAGCTAAAGTGGCTTCAAAATGATTATACAGCCCTTTATCCACTATTAAGTCTCTCTCAGTCTCCCTACCCCTCCCTTTCTTTCTATCCATCTTCTCCTCATACATATACCCTCACCTTCTCTACATCTGTTTTTCCTTTTCACTAAAGCTGGGCTGACATTGTGCATTACACTAGCAGTTGTCTGTGGCATGAATACCAAGTGAACACCTGGGGGCAAACAGTGAAAGTTAGATCCTTGCTGTTGTCTCCTTTAGTGTCATTCAGCTGATTTGCATTTCACTTTGTGCAGAGGTTAAAGCTAAATTAAGCACGTTATCTGTCCTCACCCTGTATTAATTAGTAAAGTTTTCACTTGTTATAGCGTTTATGAAATATACTGTAGGCTACATATTTTGTCAGGTTTACTAGAATATTATTATCACTTAATGCAACTTCCCAGGGTTTTACAATATCAGAAAACCTTGTGCATTGTTTGCTGAACAGTTTTAAGACGTACCAGGCCAGGAGTGTGTGGAGATGGTCTGGAGTTGTGGGATCAGGACTCAGAGGAGGAGAGGTCACATAAGCAGCTGCTTTGGCCCAGTTCTTGCTCCAATAGTGAGAACCATCAGTGGCCAGGCTAGCTGTAATTGGCTCCCCAAAAACTACAGAACCTGGACAGGAAGATGGGATAATAATGTTCAGACTGTGAGTATAACATGTCAGCACACACAGGAGGAGTTATCAAATTTAAAAAAAAGACTGACCTTTCCTCCTGGCCTGGGTGATCGTGTCGGCTGCACTCTTACTCATCACCTTGGTGATGTAGACTGGGCAGTTCACACGGTTACCAAGAGTGATGGCACGAAACACAGCCTCAGCCTCCAGCTACATGGAAGGGAAGTAAGGAAGTGGTAAAACTTACACAATGATGGATGGCTAGTCAGACAGTGAGGGTGTATTAAAATCACCTCTTCAGGACGACTAAGAGGATGTCCTTCGGGTCCGGTGATTCCCATTCCGAGGATTTTTTTCTGTTCCTAAAGAGCAAATGGAAACGGTTACATAATTATCCTCCCACACTGTACAGTAGCTGTCAGCATTAACTACAGTACCTGTCAAGTCATGTGTTACCAACAAGACTCACATTTCACCGCCTTTGCTGATATCGCACGGCTGTGAAATGAAAATCTCATGGTCTGTCACAATATCAAAGAAAGTAAAGTGTGTATTGTAATCCTTATATGCCAATGCTCCATTGGGAGCTTGAGCTGGCTTCAGCTGCTGGGCTTCTGGCAGCACTGTCTAGTGCACAGAGAAATTAATATGAGAACCAGACCCCCCCCCCCCCCCCCCCCATCCCTCATTCTTTTTTGGTTCCACTATTTGTTTTCAAAGGGGTTTGGTACTTCTACTGGTTTTTCATCACCCATCTCCCTCCATTACAGTTAGGTTAACAAGTATGTCATTATCATTCATCAGCACGCCCATAATCATTCATTACCCCCATTCTTCCTCACAATACATCATGGTTTTCACCATAATTCCCCCCTTAATCAGTACCATCATCTCCATGACCATGACTACCATTATTCATCACTGCTGTCTTCTTTATCAGCACCTTCACCCTCACCATCTTAATCACCATTACTTCATCATTAGTACAATAATGGTCAACAGTAATGGTGGCCTAAGATAAACCTGTCGTTCTCAGCTGCAGAAGCAGCAGCAGCATTAATCCTTTCTCTCTCTGGGAGCTGAAGAGTTATGCAACAAGAATATATTTCAACTGCAGTGGAGGACTATAAAAGGTAGACGAGCGGTCATGATTTAGTTCAGCCATTATATGCTGTTGGTTATTTCACCACAGTAAACTGCTGTGTCTAGAGGCTGAGTAAATACACCGACAGACTGCAAGAGGAGTGGTGCAAGGGGTATGGGTTTGTCAGTTGCCACAAAGAGACAAAAAATAGAGGAGGTAATGGAACACTTACCTGAGCAATCAGGTCTCCGTTTTCAGCATGAACTAACACCACAGCACCCAGCTGCTTCAGGAAGGAGAAAGCCTCGTAGAGCTGAGGGAGGGAGGGGTCCGAAAAAAAAAAAAAAAAGGTTAAAAGGAAAGAGCATAGACTCGCAGATTTACATGTGGAAAGTAGTAAGTAGAAAGTATTATATAAAAATGTGTGATTTTTGAAACATACCTGAGAATCTGACATCTGGTACAGATCCTTATAAGCCATGTACACTTGGAAGGAGTTGATACCTTACACAATTGGAAACAAAGAATGTGTTCATGACAAGATGGTGATAAAGGGAAGGCAAGGACTTCAAGGAAGCTGCAAACTCTAAAATACAAAAACCTATCTACAAGCTCGTCTTGCATACAAAGCAGGCAGAACAGAGTCCACGGTCACAACTCTACTTTATTTCTGAAGGAAATCGGTCACACAAGCAGCTGCCTTGGCTGTTACTGTATTATTTTGTAGCTGTCCCAAAAGAAAAGTGATTTTTTACTTATAACAGATTACAAGCAAAATTTATACACTGCCACCATGACGGCGCCATATTGAGAACAATGGATTTCGACTGTGTCTTCACTATAAGAGGATTCAGCACTTGGCCAAATTGTTTCTAAATCTGTCCCCATTGTTCTTGTGCAATGGGTCCAAAACGGGGATAAACATGGAACTGAGACAAGACTTACAGCAATGACAGTTCTGAAATATTATAGAACAACTAACTGACGTACCTTTCTCTTGCACCAGCAGCTCCAGCTCGTATTTAACAGTCTCATTCCACTGGGGGATGTCTACGTGCAGGGAGTAGTCACAGCATGCCTTCTTATCTGCAGCCTCCTGCCAGTGCTCAAAGGCCTCCAGCAGGCTGTCCCCAGGCTGGGGGGTCACATGGTCAACTGCGAGGTGAGAGAGGTCAAAGGTTAGTGCAAACATCCCAACATATTCAGTGCAGCTTATCGTATGCTGCATGCATCCAGGCATCCACACTCACTGATCATGGTGGTGCCTCCAGCAAGTGCAGCCTTTGTGCCCTGAAGGAAATCATCAACAGGCTGTGTGCCCAGAAAGGGCTTCATTAGACAGGTGTTGACATCTATCCCCCCTGGTATCACCATGCGGCCATTAGCCTCGATCACCTTGACATCGCCCGGAACAACCAGATTCTCCCCCACCTGCCTGCCAAAATCAGATACATGAGGAGACAAAGGGGAGGGTGAAAGGGAGGCAAAAAGCAGGAACGAGGAGGTGCAGAGACGATGGCAAAAGATGTAGTGCGGGAAAATAAACGGGTGTGGATGAAAGGGGGTTGCAGAGGATGGGAAGATGGAAAACATAAAGAGAATAAGGAAGCAAAATCATCGACAGAAAAATATTCACAGTACTAAAATCTATATTTTTAATGCCTCTGCAGTGCTTGAACATAATTAGCTCCTTATATACGCACTTGATGAGCCCATCTTCGATGTAGACATCTGCATAGAGAGACTGGTCGTCATTGACCACGCGACCTCCTTTGATCAACAGCTTCTCACTCTGCTCAGGAGAAGTACAGAGACAGAGAGAGAGCGGGGAGGGAGGGATGCAGAGGTACAGGAGGGGTTGAATTCAATCCTGACATTTTGATATATTGCACAATCAGTTATGTAATCCATGACCTTATAGCAATATTATGACACAGTGCAGTGGATGAGGGTGGAAAGGAATGCATAGCCACACCGGTGCTGCGCATGGGTGGGGTCTCACAACAGCTAATAATACTGATATTTGATTTAAATTCTAATTTGCATTAATTGTGTAGGATCAGATTAACAGTGCAGTCAAAAAACAAGCACTTTTTTGTCAGACTACCATGTGTCCACACCCTCTACCAGCATGTAGGGTGCCTGGCAACAGCATTAGGAAGATGTTATGTCTCCATGGTAACCACTGATCATCCATGGTTTGAGATGACTGTAGCTGACAGCCCTGCTTCATTGTCAGTATCTATAGTCAGTAATGATGCTTACAATAGAAAAAACGTGAGTAGAGTGGGATTTGTTATTTTCTTTCTCCACCATGAAATGTAATGCTTAGTTTTATTAATTGTATGTTGCCTTTGGATTCATTTGGCATTTAATAATAGCCTGTCCTGGAATGATAGGGGGCTTTCTGCAGAATACATGCTTTCAAGTGGCTGAAAAGGGATGCATCATTGTTCAAAACCAGGCTCACACCTCTGTGATCTTATAAACAAGTCATTGTTTCCTGTGGGACCCCCGATTCGACCGTCAGATCAACCGAGTTAATCCCTTTGACAGGCGCAGAGATTACACAACACTTTCCAACCCTGAGCAAGAGTACGCGCTCGACTTGACGCACAGACACAGAATTGTCACCTCTCCGTCTTGGGTTTGCTGTTTCATACTGGAGAAACAGTAGCCTACAGGGGCCTTCTGCTCTTTGCCGCCTCACTAAGAATTTAATCCCTGCTCTGCCGGCATCGGCAGCAGGGATTTGCATACAAGTGGAGAGCTTCCTGACCGCCAGGCCAGGTCTCTTACCGTCAGATGGGGGATGCTGTTCTTCCCCTGGTAACTGGCCCCAGACATGCTCTCTCCGTTACTCTGCCCCCAGACAGTCAACTCAGTAGCTGGTTACGGTGACTTCGGCGCCCTGCGCTATGCTCTGCGCCCCTTTGTCTCCCCCTGATGTTTCTTGGTTATTGTTTCCGTGTGTGGGAGAGGGAGAGCGATGAATCCGCCGCCGTACGGCCGCGTAAGGATGCGTGGAGCGCGCACAGTGACAAGACAGGTGACGATCCAGTGCGTGCGCGCGTGAGGAAAAGGGAGCGTCGCCCCGACGGCGTTCACGGCACCGAGAATAAAGATGGTATGGACGCGAGCGCCCTCACACCCCCTGCACAAAACGCGCACACACAAACAGCTCACGTGAGAGCACAAAAACAACACGGCGAGGGGGCGACGTCTGCCGCTGTCCAATTCAGCACCGCACCAGACTAAGCACGGCGCCTACAGGCTATGTCTCGACGTGCCTGCGTTTGTGTCTTTTGACGAATTTTTATCCTATTTGAGCTACGCAGACGTAAACCAAACAGGCCAAACTGCAATGCAGCACAAAAGTTCATCATTTATGTAGACTGAAGCTTTTCTCTCAGAATAACTTCCCTGATGGGTTGTTTAAGATATTAATAAGATGCCAGTTCTGCTCTTCCAAAAGTCCACACAACGTTTTCTGCCGACTAAAATGAATCATTCAAATGTTTATTGGCTTCTTTCAGCCGACAAAAATAATATTCGTTGTTCTCCTTCTCTTTCAATAGTTCTCCACCAGCTTTAGTCTTCGTGCGTTTGTTACAACACTTATAAATTTATAGGCTCTTTATTGGGGGCCTGTTCCATAGAATCTCAACCAAGAAGCCAGACAGAGAGAGAAAAAGCCAAGAGGTAAAATCGTCAGTCCTACCTTTCCATTAGGGCTTTCCTTCCCCGATGAATATCTGGCCTCACCACCGGTGCGTGCGTCGTCCCTCTCCCCAGGCGAGTTGGTCAGTGACCCCTCCCGGGCCTCGCTGGGCGTTTTGCCGATGGGGTCACCAGTGTCCAAGAGCCTCTCCCGGCTCCCGCTTCTCGGGGTGCGGCTCCCTTTCCTGCCCACCGCGTAGTTATCGAAGTCTATAGTCTTGCTCTCAAACGCCCCCTCCACGGAGCTGAACATCCCGTAGGATTTCCGCTGGTTGGGCCCGGTGGTGATCGGCCCCGCCAGGTAGACCGGTAGCTCATCCTCCCGGTTCCACTGTCTTCTGCAGTCAGACATTGTGGCGTATCCACGGGAGACGGAGACTTCCCCCAATCTGAAACGATGGAGACAGCAGCCTGGTTTATTTTAACCGGGTCACAGTCCCGCCTCTCAGGCAAGCGCGCTCACTCGATGCTGTGAACTGTGAACAGCAGCTCTCTCCGGGCTACCTAAGAATCCCGCCTCTTAACACACACACACACACACACACAAATACGCACACACACGCGCACGCACACACACAGATATGAAAAACAGTGCATTGATGCAGTGCTCCAGTTTTGATAGGAGGTGTGTCTGTGTGAACTAGTTTTAATGCGAAGCATTAGCTCTGCAACAGCCTAGTTTGTGACAACACTACAAACATGCACACAAATAAAATGAGAGTAAGTCTGGGTCTCTGCGCCCCTGCTTTGTCTTTGTCTCTTTCCTTTTAATGTGGGGGCTGTGCATGAGCAGGTCAGCGGATTAAACCAGCCTGTGTCATCTTTTAACCCACATCTGCAGGGATAGACAGATTGGAAAATGCTCTATTTGCCTACAGCGTTAGTGGCTGTTGTCAAACAAGAGCCTAGTTTTAAGATTTGCACAATAGTTAATATGACAAGTTATTGAAATACCACCAAATATTGATTTTTCCCCTCTTAACTTTTCCAATATCTCACCAAAAAGCAAAGATTAGAGAAAAAGTAAAAAAAAAAAAAAAAAAAAAAAAAAAAAAAAAAAAAAATGATTTGTGTATCAGAATTTGTTTTTTTCTTATTTCTTCTCCCGTTAATCATCTCAGGACCCTTCGGATTTAGCTGGTGTCCCAACAGTTCCACCTCCAGCAGCTACAATAGTAATATGAGGCTTGCACACTGATGATTCAGTATTAATCATGATATAATATATGGCTCAAAGACACTGGCTGCATACACAGTAGTTTCTGCTGTCGAAGCCCAGTAAGAGGGGTCTTTGATGAGCCAGTCATTGCATACAATAGTTAGAGATAGTCTATGATGCCACGTTTATGGCCTATGAAGAATGGTTGCAGATCATTCTCCACAGAACAAAGATTTTCATTTAAATAAATGTCTCTTAAGTCACAATCTATCGCTGAATGAGCTATAACACAATGGTGATCGGCCCACTGATGTTAAGTATTGCATCCTGGAAAAATTATGCATTAAATTTCTCCTAAAGCAAAGCGAACATTACCTGCAGTTCAGGTGAGGTCTGCAGCCTGCAGCAGCTGCTCCTTTGTCCACTGGCCCCTGAAACTAGTGACCTGTATGCTCATGGGATGTTTGTTGATGTGCACCGACAGTGAGTGATGAAATCTTGTTCCAGGCAGCAACAGACTGTCCTTCTCATGGCCCATGGGGAAACTGGGAGAGAGCGAAAGACACAGAGAGAGAGAATCTGGGCGCTGTCTGTTCAGGACTCATGCAGGTGCACAGCTCCCAAAGGAACAATGCACCATCCATGAATCATACGTAGCAACAGCACAACACATGTAGTCTACTGGATTGCATTACACTGGGAATCCCAATTCCCTCACTCAGCTTAAAAATGAAACGGCTTGGGCTCAAAACCTTTACTTTAGTACCGTACAGTAGTTAACATGAAAGTTCTGGGTACACCTAAATCACACAACAATAAAGTTTTTTGAAAATTTAATTTTTTGAGCTGCAAACCAGCCTCAAGTCAGGCTCATAATGATTTTGAGCTTGTGAAGTAATGTTTGCAAATGTTTGCAAAAGTTTGTAGTTATAAAGTAAGCTCTGTGTCCCTGTTAAATAAAAATGCATGAGAAATTCATGTCTGTGCATATAAACAAAATATTTGCATTAGTCAAAATAGTTGCATGTGTAGGAGACATTTCTATTTGTTAACAGATAAACGAGACTATTGATTCACATAGCCCCATTTTTCTTCGACACAAGCACAATTTTTCACATGCACAAAATTGAATTTCTCCAACAGATTTATTTTACAGGTTCACAAAGGTTGATTTACAACAAACTAGAATTATTTGTGAACATCACTTTACAAGCTCAAAATCATTTTGAGAATCGATTCTGAGACCATGTAGTTATGGGGCTTGGCGGTTGTGGGGGGGCCATAAGGTGTGGTACTGGCCTGAAGTGGGTTCTGGCATTCCCATGAAAACACACAACTAAATAATATGAATTTCTATTGCAGGGCGAACAAGGTCATTTTAAGCAGCTCTTCACAATACAACATTAAGAAAATTGTTTTTTACTTCACATTTGTTCGAGCACAACAACCAAAGGTGACATAATAGTACAGCTAACACAGTACAACTGCTATAAAGCAGTGGTGTGCAGTGACTTTTACCTACCTTTTCAGTAGCAAATCCTTTTTAAATTCAGATCCTGTCCTGTCTCATTATTTTTTGCTGCCTGTCTTTCCCAGGCTGAAAGTCTCTCTCCTGCACCTTGCTGCTCTCTCTGCTGCCTGGACATCTTCACCTGCCTCCTTCCTGGTTGAAGAAATATTAGGATTATTCTTCTGAATTGACAGTAAACATATCAAATGTACAGTATGGCGGAAAATAGAAAGGAAAAAAATAGGAAATCACCTCTATCAAAAATATTTACCAGTCACTGACAATGTCCTGTATTTTCTAGCCTTAGTGTTGTTAACCTTCTTTGGCTCATAGTCTGGACTGTAGTTAAGAGGCGCACGGTAGACGGATCTTCGGTCTTGAGGAGTTGTAGCTGTAGTTCATACTGTACTTGTACACATGCACACACATGTACATTTAGAGTTATATCGCTAACTGCTAACTAACAAGCTAACTCTGCATGTGTAACAATATTCTGTCTCAAACTTCTCAAACTTGCTGCGGATCTCGCACAGAGAAGATGAATCAGTGTAAAACTGCTTGTTTACATGCTATTTCTGCCTCTTCAGCACAAACTTAGTTGCCAGACACGTCGGTAGAAGCTAACTCAAGAGTAGCTAGACAAGCAGTCACTATGGATGTAATACATCGATGCTAGTCACCCGTCAAAGATCCCAGGATTATCCTCCGTGCGCATGCGTAAATCCCTGAAAGGCTGCTGTACTCCGTTTGACAAGCTCCAACCTTTTTCTAAGGGACACCTGCTGCCACCACGGGTAGGCAGTAAATTGCAGAGGCAAAGCAGCGCATAATTTATTTACATTCAGAAGCCTAACATGGCCACATACCTGGGCAATGGCTTCAAATAAGTTCACCTGAAACTCCCGAAACGCAGCAGTTAGCTTTGCTTCTGTGGTTCTTCTTCGCAGGCCCCGTTTCCTGTTCACCCAACTTCCAAAATGTCCACAGTTACAGGTTTGTTTGTTCCCTAATTTAATTTTCTTTTGCCGGTGTTATTCATATTACTCTGGCAAATCCTCGGACAAGTCTGGGCCCAGAGATCTGACGAGTTCAACCAACAACCAAGCAGAAGTACACCGGAAGTAGGCCTACCTGACTCGGTCGGCCAGTTCTGGCGGTGGGCCACAATGGCTTTTATTGATTCCCTGCTATTTTCCCCCATTCCAGCACTTGAAGACCGCTGTTTGATTTATAATACATTGATAAAAACGAAATCTGCATGTTAGCGTTGCTTTCTTTAAATGCTTATAAAGTTCCATTAGTAAGGTAATGAACTTGACAGTAAACATGGGTCTGTTGGCCAAGTAAGGTAAAGTCAATTTTTATTAAATAGTGCAAAATCACAACAAATTATTCCGAGGCACTTTAAAGCCCAGATAAGCGTAAGCAGGTTTACATTACAACTGTTTTGCCGTGTTACCTTTCCAGTGAACTAAATATTGTCAACCTTAAACCTTCTATCAGGACATCTTGAAGAAACAGGGGTATGATAATTGGTATTATAAGAAAACACTTTACAAATCATATGCTTAAGTAATACATACCCAATGCATGACTCATGATGATCAAATACCTGAATTAATGCAGGATGTATCACAAGTCACTATGAGTTTATATTAATGCTTAATGGATCATCTTGTTAACCCACAGTTAGTGCACGTTCATTAATTTGCCATCAAATCTGCTAAAATCTATTAAAAAGGGTAGACTATACCAGACTGAAAGCAGAGTAGTACTCTACCTGTTGTCATAGAAATATGAAGCTTTTTTTTTTTTATCAAACGTGTTCAAATGTAAACACATAGGCTCTATGTTGCTGCACAACAAAAGCAGCTTCATACTGGCACTTAATTCAACATTCATTATAGCTGATGAACATTGAAGCATTAACTAATCACATAAACGTTACTTGATTATTTCCTAACAGTGAACAACAATGCACCTGCATTACTTTGTGCATCAAATCATCACACATTCCTTCGGCATTTGCATTTGATTTGTACTTTTATTAAACAGTGTTACCCCATTCTCAACATTTCAGTAGACAGCCTTGTTGCCAACTGCTGCCATATGGCACAAAGACTAACTCGATTAAGGCTGGGCCCACAGTATATAGCTTTTAACCTGGAACCTAATAATCTGCTTAAATGGTGCGACCATGCAGTTGACCACTGCACATGCAGCTTCACTGAATATCAGTCACCCACTATTTTAAAGCTTTTGCTGTTTAATAGCAGATTATATTTATTTGTTTTTTAATACAAAAAAGACATGTGGGACAGAAATGAGAAAACCTTTGAAGAGGTGACAGGATTTGTTAAAATCTTGTTGCCCTCACCGGTTTACGAAGCAAGACGAACTTATAACCACTCAAATAAGTCGCCAATTTGATGGGCATTTATTACCCCCTGTTAGGGGAGAGTCTAGTTTTAGAGGGCGGGTCCCAAAGATGGGGTGTTTTTTATAGACCAGAGAGTTTAACCGCAGCCAGTGTCCGTCTCTGGTTTCATAGAACACTGTGGAGCAGAATGGACCCCAGCATGGAGAGCATACACAACATTTAAACTCAGGAGAGCAATTTACTTTATATCCTGCGGAAATCTGCTCATTTCGTTACCAGGTAAGGTTTCCTTTACCTTATTTTACTAAGTGTTTACTTGGCGCAGGTTTGGTGTTGAGAATGTTCTTGGCATGAAGTTCAGAGTTCCTATGTCTGTGTCCTCACAGTGTCTGTGTCAGCATGTGCAGGATGAAGCTAAGTAACTACACTATTGTCAAAACTGATTTAATGTTATCCATCCATATTTTCCTTTCAGATTCTAAATAGCCTATTAGGTTACCAGTATGTTACTGCTTTCATTTTCCTCTTTGTTTAGTGAAATTTCATGTTATTGCAACAGATATTCCATTAAATTCATCAAATTAATTTTATCCTATTTCTTCTCTCACAAAGTTGACACATTGAGTAGAACAGGGTTTTGCTGTTGTTTGTTCCCCTTCTTTCAAAGTGAAGGTTTTATATATTAGTTGTAAAATATCCAGAGGAAAGGTTCCTCCAGGTTTGCTGACAGGGAGGTCACAGAGTCCACTGCCCAGCTGTGTCTTCACCTATGACTCACTTACCTCCAGTATTTTATTGCAGTATATTTGTCATGACATATTTACTCTCACTTTTTTTTTCTCCCAGGCTAAAATGGAGAAGGATTTCCCATCAACACCCACACCTGTCAACACCCAGGGGTCATGCCCTGTCCTGGATGGACCCTCTCTTCCCTCCCCCTTACAGATTCCTCCCTCACCCATCTCCAGTGACCTCTCTGCTCCACCCTCTCAGCCCACCAAATCTCCATCCTCCACAGAAACAATGACAGAACCCAGAAAATCCTCCTGTTCCTCTCCACAATCAGCTCCAACCATGTCTAAACCAAAGGACCCCCCTCCTTCTTTAGATGGGTCAAGGCCCTTATATGCTGCTGTATCCTCTAAGACTGTTTGCACTAAACCCGCAGACAAAACACCACTTTTTACTTCTCCTAACCACTCTACCCCTCAAATCTGCAAAACTTCAGCCAGCATGGCCTGCGACACTCTGACAGTTTCCCCTCCCTCTACTTCCACCACCGCTCCCACCACGACTCCTGCAACTCCTTCCACCACCCCTGTGAAACGTACCTTTGCCTCCATGGCCAAGAAGGTGATACTACATGAAAGACTTAGAAAAGCAGAGGAAGAGGATGCCAATGATGAAGAAGATGGTAAGAATGACTTCATTTTGATTTTGGGATTAAATCAAACACTGTGAATTTTAATTACACTGAGAACTGAAGTCACAGACCACAGACTCATTGCACAGTTGAGGTGATAAGCCTTGTGCTGTATTTTGGAATGTCTCTCCATGTGTAGCAGAGTAACCCTGCACTTGGATAAACATCTCTCTTGGCCACAATTGAGAATTACTTAAGTTAACGTTGTTTTCTTGTTTTAATCCTGTATGGAGAAGCATTTGGACTGCATTTCTGCATAAAAGGTACTATACAATCATTAATACTACATTAAAACTTAAATAAAGTAAAGGCATTATTATAATCAACAATGCCTTAGTTTGTGTATCCCTGCTTGTTACATCCCTCGTTTCACTCAACAACTGTTTTGTGTGTTAAACCAAAGTGAAGAAAATCAGATGCTCTGCATACATCACCTTCTCTGCTTTACTGTGACTGGCAGGTGAAGAGTAGTGAACATGCAGACATATAGTTTTTCTGCTACTTGCCTTCTCTATTGCCACACATACCTTGTTGAACCTTTTTAGCCATAGAGCTATGCATATCTATATCTATGGATAGCTATGTCGGTGTGATGTCCACAATGTAATATCTCAACAATTATCAGAGGGATGAAATTTTGTAGCAGAGAATGAATCCTATCAGCACCTCGGTGAAGCCCTGACATTTCCTCTAGCACCACCAGCAGCTTAACATTTTGGCTTTGAGTGAAATGTCTCAACAACTATTGGATGGATTGCCATTAAATCTGGTACAGACATTTGTGGTGCCCAGACCATGAATTCCTCCAGTGCAACCGTGAGGTTCATATTTGTGGTTTTGATTGAAATGTCTCGTCCACAATTGGCTCGATTGGCATGACAAATGAAACAATTATTTACATATTACATTAAATGATTAGGGCTGAACAATTAATCAAAGTATTATCGCAATATAGCCAAGTGCAATATCTAAATCGTGGGAGCTGTAATTTTTTGATAAAGGTATAATGTGTCACAATGTACCGTTATAAGCAGTGTGCTGCTACAGAGATTCCCCACCCTGCAAATCATATTCTGCAGACCTAAAGGATCTTTTTCTATATTTTTCAGGGAAAGTTAAATGTGAACTATAACTTTCTCTCTAAAATCGTGACTCGTCATAATCGCAATATCTGACAAAATCATCGCACTATGATTTATTATATGTATTTATTTAATTTTGCATAATCTTTAGCTCTACTCCTGAAATACTTGTATTATCTACACCTGCTATAGAGAAACTAATAATAATATTATCACCTGTTACTATATTTCAAAGCCACTGGTAGTGAAATCATACCTCTTACATCAATAAGAGATTTTGCTGTGAATGAGAGTCTGTGGCATTTGAAACAGGGTTACAGGCGAAGAAGCTGAACCCCTTTGCTTAAAGGACACGGGGGAGACAGAAACCGTTACGAAACTGGGCATGGTGTTGATGGAGCCGTGGGGTCTTGTCACAAGATATCAGCATAGACAGACAGATACAGACACGTTTAGAGCGAACACAGTCTCACATAGAGCAGATCTACACCCCTGACTTCTTCTTATTCTCATGTTGCAACTTATATGACAGCTGGGATTGGTTCATTGCTGGCTGTGAACACGATGTGTGTTAAGACCAGCAATGAGTCTTACTTCTCCTTCAATGAATATGCCTTTACAAGTTTGGCAGCAAGGGTTTTATGTAATCCAGTGAGTCATTTTCGATTGATTTGATTGATTGAGATATATGTACATTTAACGCATCTCCTCTCCTCTCCTCTCCTCCAGATGAAGAACCAGAGGAGGATTTGTCCATGGAGCAGATTGAGGAGAAAGCCAAAGCTGGTGATGCCAGAGCTCAGACCCGGGTGATTTAAAGCACATACATAAAGACTGGCACTTAGCATTGTTTTCAGTCCTTGACTCAGTGTGGTTGAGAGCAAGTGTCTATTTTTGACCACTGAGACCAGACTTTGAATATGATACACAAGATCCTGTCACACATACAAATTATTAAGAACACTATTTCAGTGTATTGCAGCATGCACTGATTTTGTACAAATAATAATGAAATATTCACATTTTCTTTGCTCGTCGTTCTCTGCCAACACGCACAAATGTGCCGGCGTAAGAAATGGAAGGGTGGGGGGTGGAGGGCTTGGAAGATGAGACCAGACTTTACATTTAAGACCCGCCAGCTCTGAAAGGGTAAATTCTCAAGTGTGGCTTCTTCTCACGCTGCAGGAGGAGTGTGTAAGGGAACATATCCAAACACGTGACCACATCAGTAAAGTGGTTTGACATGCAGTATATGCACCGAGGAATGGTTCAGACACAATGATGTCTCATATATCATAATAGACATGCTCTACACCGACAGCTTAAAGTCCTACACAAGGGAATCAGTGTTGCTGTACGAGCATGGTTGTTTTTCATTTGTAGAATTATCATAAGTATTAAGATGTCTTGACAATACTCTCAATTTAATATCCATGCTAATGAAGCAGATTTATGAGACTTTATGTTTATTTTATGTAATATAGACGCAGACAGGAATGCACTAATGCAGAGCCGCTTCAGATGCAGGTACACATTTTCATACAAACAGACACATTTGATGGTAACTGTGAGAGAAGGAAGTTATGAGGTGACAGATAAGATTAGAAAACAGTCACTTGATATGCCATCGGGGGGGCCTCTGCTACTCCTGGAAAACAGTTGAGTTATCTATGACAGAGGCACCGATAGTCACAGCGGCCGAGAATTATGAGTTCTGTATCTTTCATCTGTCATCAGTGGATTCCATGAACATCAAGGTGAACTGTTTTGATTCAAACCACTTTCTACCCAAAGAAATAATCCCTATTGAAAAATGCGTGTTCTGTACATTGTCCAAAGTAATGGGGTAAAAACATATGAGCAATGTTTAATATAAAGCTATTTTATTATGTACACTTTATATTATTTCACAAGCTAGTCTATATTATATGGTCTCTTTTGGGAGTTTGAGCCCCACTGTAAGGTGGACTTCATGTCACATTGTACTGACAGGTTTAAGAATTAATAGTTAGACTAAGGTCATAAAAACTGGATGGACTCTCTTTGACCTCTTTTCTGTGTTTCAGCTGGGTCAGCAATACTTGATTCTTGCTGAGGAGAAGGACGCGGAGTTAAACCATCTCCTGGCTGTTAATTGGCTGATTAAAGCAGCTAAACAAGGAAGAAAAGGTGCAGCAAGATTACTGCAGCGCTGTTGGATCCAGAAGAAAGGTATACAGTACGTGCACATGCATATTCTTGTTTGTGTATTTGTGGTATCTTTTTTTATTCCTGAACTTTTTCCTGTCTGTCATTCTTTGCAAGGAATTACTCCAGAGAATGAGGCTGATGTGCGCAAGTTGTCCACAGAGAGTAAGTTTGAGCTGGCAGTACGTAAAGCAGCCATGATGATGTACTTTAAACTCAACCCAGAGAGGAAGACCAAGGTGGCTATGACTGAGATGCTGGAAAATGTCAGCCAGGTCAATGCAGTGTCAGGTAAGATGCATACACACACAACCGTCGACACCATATCTGCATTGTTACAGCAATGCTGCCTGGTCTACTACGGACTGCCTACAATGCTGTAGCATGTTGTCATGTGATAGCTACCATTGCTGTTAAATATATGATATATTCTTCTTTAAGATGTCAATGTTTGCAGCTGTCACAGTGAAGAATATCACATTACATGCAGGCATGCAGTGCACTGTTTGTAACTCACTGGTGCTGTGGTCATTTCTCCCCAATAGGTGGCACTGCAAGCAGGATCCCTGGCCCAACCTCAAGCCAGACCCAGAGAGTGTTGGAAAGCATGGTCAGCAATGAGGGTAGGTATCCAGACAGAGAGAGACAGAGAGAGAGAAAGTGAGCGGCTATAGTGTATGCTCTTGTATAATCTCCTGCATTGTGTCCTCTCAGCCAAACAGCTGGTGGACCTGGATGAGTTTGTTGAGATGACAAAACAGTATGCACAAGGTATTGTCCCCTCTGCATCCCAAGATGGCAACCAGGTTGCCAAGACTGAATGCCCTACACCTCGCAGCAGTGGTCAGGAGGTAAAAGACCAAATTTAGAAAAATAGACGATAGAACATTTTTTTAAATATTGTAGAACACAGACATAACTAAAGCAAAAGGCACACATATCATCTTATATTTCAATAAAACAATTCAGACGTGTGTGTGTGTGTGTGTGTGTGTGTGTGTGTGTGTGTGTGTGTGTGTGTGTGTGTGTGTGTGTGTGTTCTGAAGAGGACTGAGTTGGTCCCGTCAGGATACAAGAAGTCCTATAAAAGATCTTGGAGTTTGGGCCGGACTGGGATGATTCTGGGCACGAAGCAAAAAGCCATGGACATGAAGTCACGCCTAATGGTATCCTAATCAGTAGCTAGTTTTACAATTCATTCTGTTTTTCTATATTCCTGGAATTATCCTTCATGAAATATCTGTGGAATATCTGTTCTTGTGGATCTTTTTCCTTTTGTTAAATCATTCAGTTCTTAATTCTCATTTCTCTTTCCTGATTTTTGCCTGTTCATTCCCCCAGCTTCTCTTCATATCTGTCTCTCCTCACTTCAGATGCTGGAGTACCCGCTGCACACCATTGTGGAGATGAAGGAGCACCTGGTCGACTGGGCATCGCGGGCCGGTGTCCAGTGGCTGAGCACAATCATCCCCACCCACCATGTCAACGCACTTATTTTCTTCTTCATCTTCAGCAACGTAACAGTCGACTTCTTTGCTTTTTTCATCCCCCTGCTTGTCTTCTACCTCTCCTTCATCTCCATGATCATCTGCACATTACGTGTTTTTCAAAGCAGCAAGGTGAGTGTAATGAGCAATTCTCAATTTTTCTCAAAATTGATAGTATTAATATAATTATTTAGTTATTACTTAATTGAGCCCGATTGCTTTTAAACACGAAACCCATGTCGCCACATGTCTCTCTGTTCTGTCAAGATGCTGGTGTATGTGCATTTTGTTTAAGGTTTTCTTTTTCACTTTACTGAAGTAGCAAAGCATGTTGGAGGTTTTCTATGTGTCTCTCCATCTTTTCCAGTGGGATACTCATATAGTCATAGTCATATACAGTAGTTTTACTTGAAATCTGACCTGTTTGAAGAACATCAAATGAGAACATTGGAGTTTGCGACTTAACAGTAATCATACTAAAAGTATCAACATTGGCAATGATGGTGAAATTCATTTTACTGATATTGAACAATGCATGTACTGTATTTGAAGATTCACAATTTTCTTTTTCGTTCCCCCCTTCATTCTCCAGACTTGGGAGAACTTCAGAGCCCTGACATCTTTGCTGATACATTTTGAACCTGGGCTGGATGTGGAGCAGGCAGAGACCAACTTTGGCTGGAACAACCTAGAGCCGTACCTCTACTTTATCCTCTCCGTCTTCTTTGTCATTTTCTCCTTCCCTGTAGCTGACAAAGGCTGGATCCCCTGTTCGGAGCTCTCTACTGTGGCCATCTTCTTCACTGCTGTCAGCTACAAGAGCCTCAGCTCCACTGCTGCGATGTACGCACGCCAAGCAATGGCCATAGAGGTCAGAGGGCACCAAATGATCTGAATCACAGTTGTGCATGTTGTAGCCTTTTACATCAGACAATATATTTAACATTATTATCATCATAACTACAGTCTTGCAGTAAAGTACATTTGAAAGTAAGTCTTGAAGATTGATTTTCTAACTCCTATGAATCCACTTTATCCATTGGGTTGCAGACACTTGCCATTTATAATGCATCAGAAATATTCAATATTCCCTGGTGAAAAGTCTGAGAAAAGTCTCAAACACATTAAGTGAACCATGCTCGAAACAGCCTCACCTCAGGGGATTAAAAAACTTGACAGTAACTATCTGCAAGTTTTTCTATAGCATACTGAGAAGAAATGAGATCAGCAACCCCGCAAGATAGAAAATCTGTGGGAAAGTCAGTGGCTTTCTAAAACATTTGCCAAGAAGTGGACTGATACTTGATATTTATTTGATAGCTTGTGATCCTTTTAATCTGACATACTTGAATTTGGAATAAAAGAGTTCCTTCATAGCTACGCAAAGAATCTAGTTTATGTACATAGTTTTTTTTTTTTTTTAACCCAGGTAGCATCATCTCTGTGTTGCCTGACCCAGTTCCTACCAGAGAACATGACTGTGCTTCGTTTTCTGGGACACACCTTCGCCACACTACCACTAGGGGAGTCAGTGGTGCTGAAGATCAGTATCCCCTGCCTGCTGTATGTTTACCTGTTCTACCTCTTCTTCAGGTGAGATGAAGCATTTGGACTGCAGGATGTGAATTGATAAATTTATGCCTTCAAAATTAATTATTTCAATTTCTTTTCCGCGTCTTTCGGTCTGTTTTCTCCACAGCATGGCGAGGATGCGTGGTTTCCGGGGGACTTACTGCTTCCTGGTTCCATACCTCGTGTGCTTTATGTGGTGCGAGTTCTCCGTCGTGCTCCTTCAGAGTTCCTCCGCTGTGGGTCTAATCCGCACCTGTGTGGCCTACTTTCTCTTCCTGTTCGCGCTGCCTATTCTGGCATTTGGCCTCACCGCCATGCTCTTCATTCAAGTCTTCAAGTGGTTCCTTGAGCTGGAACTGACAAAGGTGATTGTCACCTTGGTAGTGTGTGCGATCCCTGTCACCCTGCGGCTGTGGACGCGGTTCAGCATGTCTATTCTGGATGTCTTCCGCTCAGTGACCCACCGCGGCCCAGTCAAACTCATCTTACTCTGTGTCTCCATGGTGCTGTTGTTCTTCTCTGTCTACGTGTACCACGCAGAGGGGGACAAGGTGTACAACTCCACGCTGACTTGGAAGCAGTACAGCCAGGCGTGCGGGCCTCCTGCCTGGGAAATCAAAGGCATGGCCCAGACACAGATCTTCTGTAGCCACCTTCATGGACACAGAGTCACTTGGGTTGGGAGTTTCAAGCACGTCCGTGTGGCTGAGACAGAGAATGGGGCACAGTCGGTCATTAACATGTTGCCGGTATTCATGGGAGACTGGCTGCGCTGCCTGTATGGAGAGAAATATCCCAAATGTGAGCCATTGAATGCTACAGCAGCTGCAGATTTGGCAGCCAATTCTGCTTCAGCTACCATTTCACTGCCCATGCTGCTCCGAATGCAAGAAGAGGAAGAGTTGTGTCAGCTCAAGGCTCTGGCCAAATATACTTGCCATGTGAAGCACTTTGACAGCCACCGGTTTGAAGTGACAGTGGGCATGATCCGGGATGGAGGGGTGGGGACAGAGGACCCTGCCAGGGATATAATCCTAATAGCCAGCCATGAGTTCAGAGAGGTTCTGCTTAATCTGAGCCCTGGTAATATGGTGGAGTTCAGCACCAAGCTGGAAGGCCGCCTTGGAGCCAGAGCCCCGGCCTTCGAGTTGAAATCCATCCACTGTCTGGACTGTGCTCCCTCAATGTTGAATAGAAGCAGGCAGGTGAAGATAGAGAGAAACTGGAGACGCACAACAATGAGAGCCCTGAAGTTTGCTTTCGATTTTTTCTTCTCTCCGTTCTTGTCTGCAAAAATCACTGCCTGAGAAGAAAGACAGCAACACATAAAGCTGAAGTGATAATAACTGGCTTGAACCTCTTCAGGAACTCTTTTTCTTGTGATGTGACGATCAAGTTACTAATGTAACTTATAGCAGTGGTTCTTAAAGTGGGGTCCGGGGACACCCATCGGTCCTTTAGGGAGTTCCTAGGGGTTCCCAGCAAAAAGCGGAGTAATTAATTCTCACTATAATTCCATCCATAAGTAACACAGTGACAGAATGTATGACTATGTTGGTCATTGGTTCCAAACACTTTCTGTACTAAAACATCTCAAAGCAAAAATGTTATCAGGTGGGGGACCCTGAGCCAGAATCTTATCAAATGAGGCTCTGTGGTCGAAGTTGTGTCAGTAGAGGGGTCCGTGATAAAAAATTTGAGAACCACTGATTTATAGTTTTGTTTACAAACTGATATGACAGGGATCTACAGTGCATGTTTATGTACTGACATTTCAACAGGGTGAAATCTTATAGGAAAGGAATTTAATATTTTTGGTAGTACTTCCTGTTAGTGCATGAGTTTACAAAGATTTTACTCTTTCAGTTCAAGAATGATTCAGATTCCAACATTGAGCTTCATTTTCAAAAGCCAGACAAACACAAGAACATATTCTTCAATTTGTATCCATCCATTTTTCATTTTCCAGGTCTGTTACAGTGAACTGGTTTAACTTTGATGGTGTTTATAGAGATGATATGCAAGGAAGCTAATGTTGGGTGCTCATCACTTCTGACTACCTAGAGTAACTGTGCATTTCTTAAAAATAAGATAGTGGCATTTTTAAATAGAGTGAAATTTATCTTTTGTTGAGCAATGTTGCTGCTGGTTTTGTACCGAGGAATTTCTTACGTGTATAGTTAATATGTTTGCATGTACAGTATGTGTATACATTTACGTGTGTATACATTAGTGCAATTTTAAATGTACTTTTACCCGTTTATTTATAGGTGTTCGATAATATTGGTTGTGTGCAACCATGAGCTTTTTGCTTTGTAGTCTTAAAAAGTTCTGGTCTTAATCTTATTTTTGAATATTGATCAGATTTTCCTGTGCCTTAAACTATATTGTACATAAAATGGCATTTTGGAAAGCCTTAACATAACACGTTGATCTATTTTTATTTTTTTTTGCAGTGAGGCTGTTTATGGTGAGCCCAAAAACCTGTCTATATATGCAGCTCATGGTTCTTCCTACACTCTCACGCACCATAATGCCACATCAAAGATGTCATGGCTAATTATAGGTCTTACTATTTATGATGCTGACCAAACTGTGCAGCAGTTTATTTTAACTAACTAGGGGTGACTTCTAAATGTCATTTTTTAAAATATACTGTACATCACTAGTCCTCACATTACTTGGTTTTATTTTTGATGGTATCTCTTACAGTAAATATGCCAACAAAACATTTGACAGTGTTCATTCCAAAGAAAAAGAGCGTAATAGGTGTTTTGCTTTGCCTTTAGATTGCCCTCATGCTATGATAATTTATTTATGATGTCAAAATGAAGATAACAGTTTAAAAAACAGTTTTAAAATCTGATTATCTGAATAATGCATTGTGACAAAGCTGAAAATGGGGCTGTTCTTCTTTGATATACATGGTTTTCAGATGACAGCAACATTTCCCTGAGTTGTACTAATCAGATGATCAACATGTAACACTTCCAGAAGATGAAAACCCATAGATGTGAACACTATAAACTGCACCTGTGATTGACAATCACCGAGGTTGAGCCTTTATACTGTGAATTTATGTAGTGATGTATGGGGGTGTGCAATTCCTATTAAAGTGCTTGACTTTGAGACAAAACCCCTCATGGATGGTTTTATTCAGTCATCGTCTTTTTAGTGATGAGAAAAAAATGATGTCCCTTTAAATATAGACACAGACATAAAAGGACCAAACACAGATTTCCTGTTATTTTATTAATGCACATTCCTTTCATTCATCTCATTTGAGTTATGTTTTTTGTATTGTTAGATTTGTCTTTTTTTAAAGTATGATAGATATACACGCTAGTAGCATTGAATAATGGCAACATGCTGCTGCTGCTGTGCTCCTGAACACAAATCCTCTCACTGCTTGTATGTGGTGGTGGTGGTTATGATGCGATTATAACTGACTTGTTCTAAACTACAGCTCACCATCAGAGGACTACAGTCCTGGAACTTGTATAATCCTTTAGGTGGTCCGTCACTATGTAAACCGTTTTCTTGTGAGTCGTCATGGATTTTGTTGTGTTTTGTACACTTCGTTAAACCAATCAGTGCAACATCGTGTCGGCATTCAAAAACACCAATGGACAGTGAAGACCAAAAGGTAGTAGGGGTGTCTATAAGAGAACCCCTTAGCCTAGCTCACAAGCTGCAACATAAACATCTGTGAACAGTGGCTTTGAAACGAAAAGAGGTGAAACGTGAGGAGAAAGCAGAAGAGTGGAACAGACGCTTCCTTCTTTTCTTGGGGTTTAAGGTTAACACAGTGAACTGTTGTTGATCCATCACACAGAGTACTTGTCAGGTTTTGAAAAAAAGTGCAAAGGGACTTGACACTTTCCACTTCTGCACTGCTAGTTTTACTCCACCAGCTACAGTAGCCTACACGTCGACGCCACTTACAATAATCCCATCAGGGCCAAGGTCACTTGAAAACAAAGCACTTCACTGTAAACAATCAAATCTTGAACAGGTCACATAATTCAGTCCAACACAGACATCACCTTACTGCTGTACATCCTGGGCTTTCAGTGTCGCGCCCCAGAGTAGCATGTGGCACTGTGAGGTATAATGGTATAATGGCATTATGAACCTGTGATATGATAAATTCACATGACATTGTTTCAATGTTAAAGACATGACAGCAATGAAGATAATGAGCTATTGCACTGATGAGAACCTCCGACCTTCAAACACACGGGACACGGCCTTAGTCATCGAATCATTCGCTGAATCAGCGGCCTCCTTCATGAACAATGTGCTTCGATTCCAACTTTTTCCTGATTGTAAGATCCCTCACTGAAATGTGCTTATGTATTATAAAATAAGCATTTTGCTCATTTTATATTAGCATAACACTTAACAGCAATTCAACTTTAATCTATTTTAGATTTAATCACCAATCAGCCTCAATTTGAGCATATGTGAGAGGGCTCAACATCAACACCCTGTCTCCCTCATTTGCAATAATTTACCATGTAAGTATGTACTTTAGACAATGAAAAAGGAGACTTTGATACAGCAATCAAAACCCATCACAGGCTTAATATACACAACAAAACATAAGTGTTGGTTTGTGCACATCTCTTTCTACACCCAGCAATACCTATGTATGTACCGTGTATGTACTACTACAAGCAAAAGCTTGAGTCAATGAGATTCCACAACTTTTCTATAAACGAGATCTCAGTGTATGAGACAAAAATGCATTCTTCACCTTTTAGCTCTCTGGGACCAAAATTACTACAGCATTAAAAAAAAAGAAAAAAGAGAACATTGAATATTTACAGCTAACGGTAAAAAGAGAGTGTACATTTATGTTACCTGTAGAAGAAAAGCTTGTGTTTTAAAGCAGGAATACTGCTGCACTGTGTTTTTGTTAGTGCTGTTATTGCAAAGTGAATAGGGCAAAGATTATGGGTCAATTATGCGTGCAATCTCCAAGAGCACTGCTCTAAAGGAGAGGTTCAGCTGCTGTTGTCATTAGATAGAAAAAAAAAAAAAAAAAAAGGTTCAGGATGTTGTGAGGGGCTGTACAGTAACACCACTCCTAATCTTCAGTTTCACAGTTGTGAAAAATGCTTAAATTTAGATTTAGATGCACCATCCTGCAAAGTTACTTGGAATCCACAGTCAGATCATCACAAGACTGTAGCATCATTCCTTCTTCCAATAGTGTCGAATAGTACCAGAGCATATGAGTGAGGAGTGCAACATTGTGTGGTCAACAGCACTGAGTCATTACAGATGGAGAGGTGTCCCCGCACCTCTTTTACTGCCCCCACAGTGGGGCAGCTACACAAACATCTTCAAAAAGTGGGATTAGAGTGGGACCAAAAACATGTCCTGGAGACATCAGTTCATCTCAGTGTTGAAAAAAAAAAACAAAGATTATACACCTTCCCTGGGGATCCAATAAATCAACAGTCTTGTCATTTTATCATGAATCTTTTATCAACACAAACAGATGTTGTATCTCAGTATGTTGTGAGACAGCTTGGCTTAGACTTAATCTTCTAATAAAGGCTGTCCACTCCCCATGCCTTCTCTAAGACTTCCTGATATACTTGAGTCACTGCTTATGTTTCTGTGACAAATTCAATAAAAGCACTGTGTCTGCCGCTGTCCATATTCCCATCCCCCCGTCACTGTGCCTGCGTCTCAGGGTTGACACGGTCCTGGAAGATGTACAGGTTGTTGGTGGCTGCTATGGCAATGATATTCTCAGACGGGTGCCAAGCCATGTGCAGGATTTTCTTTGTAAAGTCCAGGCTATCAACGCCCACGTCTCCACGGCGACGCTTGCCACCAGTATAGACACGCCGGGTCCGCAGCACAGCCCGAGGCTTGCTGCTTTCCCGCCACGCCTCAAGGGTTACACCTCTGCCCGTCTCCCTGTCAAACATCCGGAAGAAGCTGTTGTACGCCCCTGTCATGATCACACTGAGGAGAGGAGAGGAGAGGAGAGGAGGTAAACAAAACTGAAGGCACCAAGATTGATTCGATGTCTGCAAAGCTTGTCTGTGGGATTGATTTAAATGTCGTATACTGGTGGAGGCAGAGCATTTAGAGAATCACTGTAAGAAGAGACACACTGCCGAATCCCACCTTCCTTTTACTTTCAAATGTACTTAATTACGCTTTACTTTGTCTATCCTTCTCTCACTCACCTGTCTGAGCTGTTCCAAACACACTCAAACTTGTCAAAGATGCAGTCGTTTTCATAGAGGGAACACAGCTTACTCCTTAGGTATTCATGGACCTGGAGATGATGCAAACTTAGTTTCAGGGCTGGATTCATATTTGTACATGGCAGCGCAGTGGATTTAACACTACATCTCTCACAAATGGATTCCAGTTTCATCTCGCATTGTCTTCCATTGTCTAGAATACATTTTTGCATATTACCTGCATGCAGTATCATACCAAACTTTAGGCAAATCATGCAGCACGTGGCATCTCAGGGGTGCAACTAAGAGAGTTGCTTTCAATTGTTTTTCAATAAATTAAAATAAAAAGAAACGCCAGAAAATGGTGGACAAAATGGGATGACACCTGCAAACTGCTTGTTTTTTAAATAATCAGCAGTCCAAAACCTAAATCCTATCATTTCTATATTCAAATTTAAGTACTATAAATATGGAAAAATAATATATAATATGTTAGTAATATGGAAAATTTGAAAATCTGGAGCTGGAACCTGCATATGTTATATGATAAATTGACAGTTAACCAGATAAATGACTTCAACTAAGTAATAATTTCACAACTAAAATTCATATACTGTAACATTTTCACAGATGACCAAGCAACATATGACTAAAAGCAAGTAAGAAACTATACGGTGCCAAATGCTACTCTACATGAACCAGATTTAACATGGCAGGACTCCATTCAATCAGCACAGCAAACAGAATGCGACAAATAAAGGTAAGACAGAAACATGGATAAGGAAAATGTGTTATTTCACCTGGTAAGTCTCCACGGGGCCCTTGTCCATGTTCAGGTCCCACACCTTGGCGGTGAGGTAGTCTCTGGTCAGCAGATAGCGTCCGCTGTGGCTGAACTTGACGTCCGACACAGAGGAAATGATCTCTGAGAAGAAGGACCGGCTCCCTGGATCCTCGGGTTCCTCAAACACTGGACAAAGACAGAGGAGTTACTGTAGGTGGATCACATTAATTATTAACAAATAGTCTGTGTTGTAAGCCATTATCATTCATACAAATACGATAGACAGTATTGCCATCATTATAGTCTCATAGACAGCATGCAAACTGTGACTTTTTTTGTCCCTAAACTCCACAACATTGCTCACATTTAGTGTGTTTGTCACAGAGTGCAGAGGCTCTCATGTCACAGAGGCGCAGGGTGCCCTTGCTGCTGCTGTACACAAACAAGTGGCAGTGGTGAGGGTGGAACTCTGCTGCTGTTATCACCTCCGTCAGATCCTCCATGTTGGCTGGTTTGATGTCCACAATATCTGAGAAGAGGGTCGGTCAAGGAACAAACACCACAGATGCACACAGTGTTATGATTGTATTCATGTTATGGTATTTCTGCAGGGAAGAGTCGTAATGCACATCCTGAGAGGAAGGAATCACATGGAGAAAAAGGAACATTTATGCTCATTAAACATCTTTAGTTGCTTTTTTAGTTTGAAGATAAATGTTTAATTTTTTGTATTACCAACATGTTCCCCTTGCTCGCACCTCAATTCTTAATCATAATCGAAAAACTGCACCCCAACCAACCCCCAATACGCACACACACACACACACTGATCCTCTCCCTGTTCTATTTGTGGTAGTCCTGTGTGGTTCAGCAGAAAGTGTACTGCTGAGTGAATTATTTAAACTCTTCTTCCATAGATGCCTCTGCGATTTTCTAGGTCAGCTTCCAGTTGAATGGGAAGTCACCAAATGCACTGCATCCAACATGCTACACACTGCACTGAACACATCCTCCGAGGTGTTACACGGCACTCTAATCCAAACATAAATCCAAACATAAGTGCGCTCTTTCCATCAAAAATAGATATGGGATGAATTCAGATGAACAAGAACGTGAGGTATATTTCTACTGTATGTCTTTTTTAAGTGGTTGTTTGGTATATTTATGTATGAATTTAGATGTATGGTTTTGCTAGTTTCATAGTGGCAGTGGTAGAAGACTGATAAACACAAACTATACACACAAAGTGGATTTCAAAGTAGGGTATTTCTCCAAAGGAACATTCCATATTCATGCACAATACATGTGAATCTTCTTCGGCATCAAAGAGCATGCATATGCATGTTGGCACACTTGCATGTGGTGCACATCAACACTGTTAATTGATGCATTCAAGTTATGCACATACAAAGTAACATAGTAGTGACATACATAGGATTTAAACTGTATATTTCAATATAGAGATTCACTGACAAAAAATGTCATTTTCTCCAACCAAAATGTGATTCTCCTTTAAGCAGCATAATAAGCATTCATTTTTTAGGTTGGGAAATGATTCAAACGGATGCGAACAAGAATATTACTGACTCATTATAACAAATTTAAATCAGCAGGGAAAGGCTCAGTGACATACACATATACACCGCTTCCACTCTTCTTCCTCTGTTTTATATATGTTCCAGAAATTGTTTTTTGCATAAAGATTATCCTAGGATGATTTGCTCGTTGCAATCGGCCCAATAGTCAATTTTGTACTTGCCATGTCAAATTGGAGAATCCTCCTACAGCGACAGATTAAGGGGATAAAGAAAAGAAATCACTGTTATAATCACTGTTATAAAGGATACTGAAGCTGCGGTCCGTGATGCCCAGGTGCCACATATTGATGCGGAGGTCATCAGCAGACAGGTACGTCTCCCCGTCACTGTTGACTGAGATAGAGTTGACATGGTAGGTATGTCCATTGGCGAACACTCGTCTGGGACGGACTTCTACCATTAGATCGGTAGGTTTCAGCACTGGCACCTTAGGTAGAGAAAGCCAGAAGATTAAAGAAGGAAGCAGGGAAGGAAGGAAGGAAGGAAGGAAGGAAGGAAGGAAGGAAGGCAAGGAAGGAAGGAAGGCAAGGACAGGATTAGAGGACATGACAGTCATCGATCACGAGGGCAAGAGCACAAAAGCAAGACAGTGAGCTTGCCAATCAAATGTCAACCTGATACATATTTGACTGACCAAAATAAAAGTGTGCGTGTGCATGTGCAGGTGTGTCAGTATGGGTTTGTGTCTGCCTGTGTACCTGCAGAGAGGTGATGGTAGAGATGTCCTTGAGCCGTCCCTCCTCATCTTTCAGGTTGTATCCCTCTGGTCTTTTGTCTCTCTCACTCACCTTCCACAGTTTAATGGTCTTATCTGCGACAGGCAGAAGGATTATCACACCAGAGGAAGTTGGTTTAGTTCAGTGGAAAAGGGGACTGATAATGATTCCTTGTGTATTTCTTTTTGGCAGATTTAAGGCAATCCAGATGATCTGTTTTCTCTAGTGTAGATGAAAGTTACACTTTAAGGAAACAAACTACTTTTCTTGAAAATTTGATCCCTAACATTCATGACAGGAATATAATTAAAGCACAGGTTGAAATCTGTGGCTTTCACACTGGCAGGGTGGTGCCACCATGGTAACCCCAAATGTGAATCCAATGACTGGCTTAATGTATTTTTATCCAACCTAGATGATAAATGATGACATCAGGCTGGCATATTGCTAGAAACTGGAAGTGGGTTTTTACTGTACGTTGTGATACACACCAACAGAAATCCGTGCATATTCACGGTTGATACTTGATACTAGTTGAGTTACATCCCAGCTGGGAACTAGAAATCTGGATGATCCTCTGGTAGAGGTACACACTCCATGTCACTGAAGTCTCACCATTTGTGGAGAGGAGGAAATGTGCAGCGTTCTGCTGTGGCAGCCATCTGATCTTGTTAATTTTCTCTTCAATCTCGAGACTCTTCAGGTAGTCAAAGTCCGGTTCATGGCTCTGGAACGTGCTGTAGACATTGTATTCCCCAGAGTCTCCCGTCTCCCCTGGCTCGTCCGACTCCCCTTTAGACTGTCCAGGTTCAATGGTGAAAAAAAAACACAGCTCTGAATGGACATTTCTATGTGTAAAGATACAGTACAAAGACTAAACATTTAGAACACATGAAACTGACCTCAGTCTCTCTCTGGAAGATGACCACTCGGCCACCTTTATCCCCCGTGGCCAGCAGGTCCCCCGTCTGGTTAAACTCCACCGTAGAGATGACATCAGCTGGGAGGGAAGACAGGAAAGTAGGAGGCAATTAAGCGAAAGAAGTATAGAGCGAGGGAGAGAAAAAGAGAGAGAGATGACAGTAAAGAAAGGATATTGAGTGGGCACAGACAAAACGAGGGGCAGAAAATTAATCATTTTACTTTTGCATCCTTGGACTCTAACCCATAAATCAAACATGCATCTGTCATAGGAGAATACGAGGGCTAACATTTAAAGCAGCACCAACAACAAGTGTCTCTCTCTGAGTGTTCAGTCAGGTTCATGGAGTGATGAATGTCATCATCCATTCCTCTTATCCAGCAGTGCAGGGGTAATGCATCCATGAAGCTGAAATGAATCTGTTCCATCATACCGGCACATTATCCGACACAGAGACATATCTGAGACAGCCATGACACACCGTCTGTTCTACCTTCAGTGACGTAGTCTCGCAGGAAGGTGTGGTTGATTTTGGGGCTCTCAGCGTCCTCGCCCATCTGAAGCTGAGGGAGGGTGACCCGCCAGCGTGCCCGTCCTGAGGGGAAGGGTCCAATCCGTGCTCTCTCTCCCCACCCAGGCTCCGCCCATGCTGCTCGGGCCTAGCGGAGCGGCCTGGAACAAGGCATCCTGGGAAACCAGCCGGCCGGAAAAGGAGAAGAGGCGTGAAGAGGGGATGGAATGGAGATGGGAGGAGAAATAGTGGGTTTGAGGAAAAAGGAAAAGGAGCGAGAGGGAAAAAACAGATGCAGGAGGATATGAAAGAGGAAATTGGTGAGGTAGAGGATGTGAGGCAGGGGGAAGTAGATGGAAAGGCTGGTGATGAGGATGGTTTAGGAAAGGAGAGGAGAGAGCTGTCATTAGGCAGGCTGACAATACATGCACACAGCATGCCAAATGGTGTGACCTTTGTTAGACATTCAACACACTCATTATCAAAGACACACATGGGCAGACGCATGAGGCCTAGTCAGCGCTGAATCAAATCCCAGAGCTGTAGAGTGGAGGAAAAACAACAAACACCTCCAGCAGGAAAACAAAGAATATAAATCCTTGCATATGAATACAGAAGCAAGTACAGGATGTAGAGCATGTGAGAATGAAAATATCCACTGCAACATTCACTCTGCGTAGCTCCGGCAGTGGTACTAAAATGCTCCCAGGGTGTGGTAGTCCTCTCTGCCTACTTTCCAGATCCCTGCTCTCACAGACACACACACACACAGACACACACACACACACACACACACACACACACAAAAAAAAACTGACACACACACACATACACACACACACACGCACACACACATACACACACATGCACATTTCTCAGATAGTCCTTGACGGAGATCAGAGGAGAATGCGATGTCTTGCCTGTGCTGCAGGAGGAAGGGAGATAGGCCTCAGCACACCTACCAGTCTTCCTGCTGCTGCTGCTACGGCTGCTGCTGCTGGTGCTGCTATCTTCTCTGGTGTGTGTGTACGTCCTCTGCTGCAGTGTGCTCGAACAGGCTTACGTGTCTGTCGGAGGGAGAGGAACAGGGGGAGAAAAGAGAGAGCAAGGGTGGCGGTGAGAGGAGGAGAGGCAAAGGAAGAGAAAAAAGAGAACGAGAGAGGGATAATGAGGAGGATGGAGGTCCGCTGCCTGCTGATGCTGTGGAACTGATTCCGTGCAGCATCCACTGTGTCATGGCAGCCTCCTCCTGGAGCAGCCAATCGCAGCGCAGCTGTCACTCGTGGATCCACCCACTGCAGGTGATGAGGAGTGAGAGGCCAGCAGAGGGAGCAGTTAAACACTGAGTGGTGTGTAGTCAAGCAGTGGAAAAAAAAATTCAGAACAAATTTATTTTTTGGAAAGGAAGGATTTGAATAATAGAGCAATGCTTTAAAAGGAATTAACTATTCACAGGAGTTACCTGATGGCTCTGTGGTTCCAGCTGCAGACACAGCAGTGTTGTATGGCAGCTTCTGAGGCTGTTTGATAAGGCTTTTCTGATCACAGCACTGACCCTTTGTGACCTCTGCTCCTCTCTCTTTCTTACATGGATGTGATGCCCCTCATCATGTTGCCACTTCATGTAAACTATCCACAAGACAATTCAATTAAACAGAACTTCCCATTCTTTTCCTTCTAGTACTTTTTTTAAGCCCACATGTTCTACAACACTTATACTGTGACATGTGTCATACTTTTACTGTGGATATGTGCATGTTTAAAATGTATGGAAGGCCTTAGGTTGATTTTAAAATAATTTTTGAGGGATTCAGATGTCACATTATGCAATATTTTAAAAATATCCAATTCAATCTATTTATCTGTAATGTTACTCGCCAGTATTTATAAATGAAAAATCTTTACTGTGACACACATAGTAACACTGAACTAAACCAAAAATATTGTCACAAGAAGAAGCAACAATTCTAAATGTCTATAATGCAAAACTGCAGTATCTCGGTTTGGTAGGTAATGACTTCATTTCCTGTTCATTCATTTTTTCATATAGATTATTCACAAGATGTGACTGAAGGGGACACTCAAGTAGCCTATGTATTTAATTGTAATGTTATTGTACTATCGTTTGTATATTATTTGTGTTTTTATTGTTTAATTTTGTGTATTTAAATGCCTATCTGAGGGCACTTCAAAGTATGTTAGGCAATAAATGTCGTGATATTAGTTCATATGGCCTAAATTTATTTCTATACAAGTCTAAAATGAATAAAATGTATCTGGAAACTCGGACCTTTTTCAGGTAGCCAGAAGCACTTAGTAAAACTAGTAGGACTAACCAGCCATTCAATTCATTGTGCAACAAAGCCTGAGTTAATTAGTTCTGTAGTGAAATTTAAATCGGATCCCTTTAACGAATAAACCTGTGGGGCCAGTTCAGCTAAATAAAGGTCAGGGGATTACCTTGACGCAATCGTTTCCACGGGCTCTTCCACTAACAATTAAGCTCTCCTCTCTGGCACGGCACTTTGAGTCTGCCTCACTTCCTGTTCACATGGCAGGGGTTTCTCCTACATAGCTTATCGGGCAAAAAAAAAACCAAAAACCTGAGTTTGATCGATCTTTTTTCGCTTTACCTGAGCGAGGGGATGCCCTGCCTCCACTCGGAAGCGCTGCAGTCCATGGAACCTGGCCGCGCAACTCTCGGGGCATCTCTAGCCGCTGGGACCGAGGAGTCCTTCGGCAGGGAAAGGGTGAGCGAGCAGCCCATGGGGAAGGGAATGGGCTGGTTCTTCTCCCCGCTGTGGAGCCCCCGCTCCAAGACGCGTAGCAGGAGGTTTGGAGATGGTATGAGAAGCGACCAGGTGGAAGCATGGTTGGATGACCACTCTGACTTTACGAGGGCGTACTTTTTACGCAGAGCTTCAGCGTAAGATATTTTTTATTGCATTACTAATGACAGCTGAGAATGAAAATGCATTTGTAAAACTGTGCACTTATTGCTATTGTTAATGACTTTGAACTGTCGCTTTAGAAATATTAATGGAATGAAGCAATGCATACAATTTAATTTCCACAAAAGCAAATTGTATGTGTTTTGATTTGTGCTTTCCCAGCAAATTAGTCATGTAGCTTGATGTGTCTTGTCTGTGACTTCAGGGTCAGTGGTCATCAGGCAGAGGGAGCTCCACTGCTGCCCAGCTTTCCCAGGAGCAGCTCTGATCACTCTGACCTGCTCATGAAGGCTCGTCATCGCAGAACTTCATCTCCACTGACCAACTCACACCTGAACATCTCATCTTTAACAGACAGGATCAAACCCCTCGCCTCCAATCTCAGTGCCCCTGACTGGATGGATCGTTGCAGTCCAGATGTATTGGGCAATCACTCACCTTGCTCTCCACGCTCCCCTCGTTCCTCCCGCTTCTCTTTTTCTCCCTGTCGTCCTCTTTCTCCCGGTTGCCCTTGCTCTCCTGACTTGTCCCACTGTCCTCAGCTTCTGCATCCAATTGCTATAAACACTGCAGCCTGTGGCCATGGTGAGGGCTGCCCATGGATGATGGAGCTACTGAGAGGGGGTCTCAGCTGGATGAGTTCTGTGGCAGAGCTCTGCCAGGGGGCTGTCCTGCATGCTGGGGAGTTGCTGGCAGCTGAGGTCTGCTCCCTCTCTCTGGTAAAGAAGTGTGGTGGAAGGAGCACCTTGGAGGAGGTGATTTCCCCAACAGTGTTGGGATGCCTGAGCGAGGGCGACATCTGCAGCCATGCGCACCTGGATCTGCTGAAGGGTATCATGGGATGTGTACTGGCCACAGGGTCACCAATGAACCTGAGAGACACATCAGAGGTAAAAGCATAAACTGGCACATTATTTGTAGATGGCTCATGACTCTGCATTCTGTTGTAAGGTCTGCTTAACACATAACAGACGAGTTTCTACACATGACAAAATTGTTAGTTTTCTCCAGGGCCCAGGTATTTTAGATCAGAAATGAGAACCGTTCATTAAATCAGCCTGCTATTTCCTGACAACCAGTTTTTTTAGATGATGACAAGGAGTTTGAGGCCATGTCAGGGAGTCCCAGATGGACCATGTCTTCTAATCCTTTTAGCTACTTCTTGCGCTGATTAACCTCTGATTATTGAGAGGGTGATGTTCTCTACTAGGCTACAGTGTGTTCTTCCCTTGCACACATGCCAACGTACACACACCCACAAAAAGAGAGAGGACAGCACAGCTCTTTAGAGGAATTACAGGAGGTGCCCACATCACCCCTCCTTTTCGCCATCACCAATGTGATTAGGAATCAGTGCCAGTGCCTGGCAGAGTCTGACACCAGGTAATCCCTGGTCAGGTGCGTGTGGATGGGTAGTTCCTAGTAACCTCTGACAACAAGGTTAGCGAGAAATGTGGATATTCCTGGCCGGATGAGTCTAAAGCAGATGAGCAATAGTGATCATGTAGCTTAAGGACATATGAGTATTAATAAATTGTTGGTGAGATTTTAATGTCTGTTGCTTCCAAATTACAGAGGAATTTTAACACACAATAATGCAAAAAGCATCTTGTTAACGAAATATCATGAGCAGTGACACATAATCTGTTCACCTCCTCAGGACCCGAGGTTCGTCTTAGATGAAAATCGATCATCAGACTTCAAGATCAGGACTGTTTTGAGCGTGCCCATCAGGAAGCACAGGGGAGAGGTAGCATTCCTACATTCCTATCATTTCTTCATTTATTTCAAGAGGCGTGTGTGTGTGTGTGTGTTTTTTTGTTTTGATGTATGATTTGATCAGTAAATATATGGATGCTCTCATTGTTTTTCAATATGTTTTCAGTGTTTCAATGTTTTCTGTTGTGCACAGGTGGTAGGTGTAGTGGTAATGACCAATAAGAGAAGTTTAGGAGATGGATCGGTTTCTGCTTTTACCAGCATGGATGAAAAGGTGAGGACCTGGAGGTTCTTTAATTTTCTAACAAAGCTAGATATTAATTATGAAAATCTTAAATTTGAATTTGGTTTGGCCAGGTGCTGTCCAATCATATGGATGTGTTGGGGATGGTCCTGGACAATGTCCAGCTGTACGAGAGCTCCAGACAGGAGGCCAAACGCAGTGAGGTAACGTTATAAGACACGATCCAGCTGCATAGTCACGTGTGCATATCAGGATTTGCTGCTTTCTACTGTGGTCATATCCTAAGAACCTGTCACACACTGGTACACTAATACTAACAGTATTTTATGCTTTTGTGTCAGGCCTTGATTGAGATGGCACAGGTTTTGTCAAAGGAGCATCATTCCTTTGAGGTTCTGCTGAGTAAGATGGCTGCTACCATCATGCCCTTCACACATGCCCAGTACTGCACCATCTTCATCCCCAGCTCGCAAACCTCGGTCATCGCGCAAGAGGTGTGCTTATTTGTTAGATTTCGTCGTCTGTTTATTTGGTCATGCATCACATCTTTCCAAACTTATTTTCTGTTCCTCTGGTGGTTTTATTTCAGGTTTCATTCTCGCGAGTGATACACCTTGAGTGCGAGGAGCTCGGATCAACCTGCCAGATCTACAGAAGGTACTGGCCTGCACTCTGCCACAAGTCCTCATCGACAGTTTACATGAACAAAACCAAATGATATTTTCTTACATTCTCGTATGACATATCCTAAAATGGTTCCATATCATTTTTCAGGGAGCGTGACATCAGTGATATAGATCCATCATATGCCCTTCGAACTCTGGTCACTATGGCGACACTTAATATGTCGGAGAGTTCTGAAGGATCAATGAAGAGCCTCATCTGCTGCCCTGTTAGAAACGAGAGGTCTGAAAATGTTATCGGTAAGTTACTCTCTGATATGGCAATGGTCATTTTATATTAAAGAACAGTCACATTGTACTCATGGTTTCTTATGCCAAATTATTATAAAGTCTGTCCCTTCTTAAAACACACATCATTCATGCTCGCTTCAGTAAACATACTAGATGCTGTGTGGTGTTGACAACCTAAAAAAGGAAGCTATTTGTTAGGTAATGTGATTAGGACTATTAGGCAGGGATTTAATTTAACCCTTGAAAACTACCATATGCTGATAAACAGAAGAGATACAGGCAGATACAGTTCTCTTATACTGGTCCTACCAGAGAGCTGACACAAAGACTAAAGATGTGAAGCCTCTGAAAACTCCTCATACTACACATCTGTCATGTCTCTGTTTCTATATTGTTTCTTATAGCGGTGTGCCAGCTGATGAACAAATGCAGAAGAGACTCAGATGACATGGAAGCCTTCAACAAATATGATGAGCGTCTACTGGAAGACCTGGCAGTGTACTGCGGCCTGGCCCTGCAGTACGCTCAGGCCGTGCAGATCACTGAGGAGCGAAGGGCCAGTATAGAGGTCACACAGGAGGTGGGAAAACTACCTTACCTTATTAGCGTAGCGCTCATATCTTTGGCTTATAGTCAAAGGAACCCATTTAGGCGTTAAAACACTGTGTTTATGTGTGTTCATTCCTCTTTCCCGCAGGTTCTTGCCTATCACATTACAGCAGCAGAACAGGAAATCCAGGCATTGCAGGTGATTCTTCTCCTCGCCTCTCTAATTAATTAAAAAATTAATTGGCGTCATTGCTAATGTACAACTACTGCTCTACCCACTTAAACATCTTTATTTGCTGCTGTCATTGTCTGTGGGTGTCAAAGGTGACACCAGTTAGATGTCTTCCCTGACCTGTGTGTTGTGTGCGGGAGGTAGGGAGAGGGTTGGTCCACTTTCAGCTCTACTTGTGGGTGTGAGTGATTGGATATCTGTGTATCAATGGCTTTTGGTATTTTGGTTTTCTGTTTTCAGGAGGTCACCATTCCTTCTGCTAAAGAACTGCACATTCTGGACTTTCATTTCTCTGATTCTGGCCTGCCAGAGGACCTCACCACACAGGCCACCGTCCGTATGTTCCTGGACCTCAATTTAGTGCAGGATTTTAAAATTGATTACAAGGTAACTGACCTGCGAATAATTTGGCTTCTTGGCAAAAGCAGTCGTTCTGGTAGAGAATATTTGCGCTATTGTTAAACCATGGTGCCAGTGTTGTAGTCAAGTCACTAAAGTCCCCAGTGTCTGAGTCCGAGCCAGAGTTAGAGTCTGAGTCGAGTCCGAGTCGAGTCCGCATTACCTGAGTCTGAATCATCAAGGTTGAGTCTGAGTCGAGTTCCAAGATGGGCTCAAGTGCTAGTGGCATACAAATGAAAAAAGCACAAATGACAAAGCTGTCATTTCAAAGTGAGTTAATTTACTGTATGTCACATAACAGCCAAACAAATGCACTTCTAACAAAAAAAGTCTAAATTCTCATCTCCAAATTCTGTGTCCGAATGCTGTTAATGCTCAACTCTGGGTCTGAGTCTAAGTGATCAGTGCTCAAGTTCAAGTCCTGGACTCGAGTACTACAACACATGGTATTACCAGAATATGGATTAGAGATTGGTTTCATTTAGTTTAATGATATGCCAAATATTCCTTTTCTTTTTCAACATGTTGCGGGTTTTGAGCTGTTAATCTGTTGGCAAATCGCACTAGAAATTGAATTGAGATCATGATAAATGATCCCTAAAAAATACTTATTATTACCAGTTATTTAACACCTTTTGTAAATGTCTCTTCCCCTCAGAGTCTGTGCCAGTGGATCTTGACTGTGCGCCGTGGTTACAGGAACAACGTGCCTTATCACAACTGGAACCATGCGCTGTGCACTGCGCAAAGCATGTTTGCTATGCTCATGGCCACAAACCAGCTCCAGGTCAGTGCATGCATATGTTAATGTGAACAGCTGTCACTACCAAAAAACTGGCATATTTAAAGACAATAATATATGTTTTCATATACCTTTGCATGCTGATTTTCATTTTTATTAATAAAACAATTTTCAAAATTAGTCTCAGATGACCAGAACGTGCTAACGTTTTAGCATGGCAGTGCTAGTGGCCAGTGAGCAAATATAGCACCGATTATATTTTTTATAATTATTTATATTATATAACCATAATAAGCTAAATGTTTAAAAGTGGCAAGAATTTTAACAGGTATTTCTAATGCCTCATTCAAATATAGTCAGGAAAACATACTCATGATGCATTTTGGTGACTATTCACCATGGGTAACTGTATCAGTAGCAGTTGACAGTTGACAAATGTATGACTTGATACGATATGAAGTCTTGAGGTTTAGCCATTGTAAAGTTTGTGGAAGAGTCATTCGAGGACTGCAGGGTTTCTGCAGTACAGAGCACTCTTAATTATTTGAAAGAGGATTAATTTTAGACCTTTCTAAAACCTCTTAGCTGCTCTCCATGGGGATCACACACAGGCCTAAATCTCTGCTTAACTGACCTCTGCCTCTCGCTTGTTTTAGCCTCTCCCGCTATTGACACGATTAATTGTGACTGTGAACTATAGTGTTGTGAAACTAGTTACTTCATCCGGATTGATGTAGTTAAGGAGTTGGAATGACACTCAGTTGATAGAACACGTTGGCATTTGTGTCATTTGTGTCATTTGTTTATTTCAAAAGTATTCGTGCACATTTGATTAAAGTGTGAAATGTTGTATCCCCATATTCATGAGGTTTTCCACATCTTTAGATTCTTGGGTTCAATAAATCACATCTGTTGTGGTCTGCTGTGGACAGAAATTAACTTCCAATGTTTGCATTCTCACTTAAGATTTTTCCTTTGGGACATTTTAATGGTCTTTTGGATGTAGGTTATTTTGTTTCAGCTGTACATCATCATCCATATTGTGACTGACCTCTTAACCTCTAAAGTGGAGTGTTGAGGTCCTCTCACTTCCTTTCTTTTCACCCAGCTCGGCAGGTTCAAAGCAATACACTATCTTCATATCCTGTATTGTGCCATTTTTTTCTCATGGGTTAATTCTGTGGAAGACTTTGTGACATAGTGTACAGTCATTTTATGTACAGTTTTTTATCCTTGATTAAAGATCCTTGACTTTACACATAAGACAGAATGTGTGGCTGTGCCTTCCCCTTCCCTTACTTACTGTTTTTAAAAAATGTACCAAAAGAAAAAAACTTCAATGTAAAGACTTTCATTTTTTTTACCTTTAATTCGCTGTCTCTATCTCTTTCTGTTTGTATCACAGACTATTTTTTCCCGTCTGGAGATCCTAGCATTGATGATAGCCACTCTGAATCATGATCTCGACCACAGAGGAGTCAGTAACTCTTATATACAAAGGTACATTTTGTTTGATATTCAAATTGATATACATGGTTATTTATAATGTATATGTATTTTGAATAATTTATATATTTCCATATATTATTTTGGTTATTTATATCAGTTGTTAGTCACTGCTTTCTTATATTCAGTATAATCTCTCTCTCTCTCTCTCTCTCAGGAGTCAACAGCCTTTAGCTCAGCTATATGGACACTCTTCTCTTGAGAACCACCACTACAATCTGTGCCTCTTCATCCTAAACAACACTGTAAGACCTCAACCATTCATCTTTTCCTTCATTCTGACCCATTTCTCATTTTTCCATCAAACTATGAGTCACCTGTGTGTCAGAATGTACATCCGTGAGCTGTGCCATTGCTCTCTATGTCTTTCTTTCTCTTTACCTTAATCCATTTGTTTTTCAAATTCAACTTTATTTACATGACGCGCATGCACACAATTTGCCAAAGCAAAGATAGAGAGATGTATTATTGCATTAAAATATTCCTTCAACTGGTCTTTGTTCTTTTGTTTTCGAGTTACAGTCAGTGGAGAGAGAGAGAGAGCTTTTGTTTATGCCCGACTGCCTCTGCATGTATCTGGCGATCACTAAGTCTGCATGCCACCTTCACTGCCCTCTCTCACTCTGCATCTCTCTCATCTTCTCCCAGGGGAGTCAGATTCTCAGCGGTCTCTCTGCAGAAGACCACAGGACTGCACTACACATGATCAAAAGGGCAATCCTCGCCACTGACCTGACCGTGTACATGGAGTATGTTAAAACATAAAATGTCAAAGTACCTGTAGGTCAAGCCGTGTGTCAGACCTGTTTAAACTCACATGATTTGTTTGTTTTTTTTCGTGGCTGTGTTTTTAGGAGAAGGAATGAGTTCTTTTCTCTGGCTAAGAAAAGCAGAGTGAGCTGGAAGAATGAGAAACAAAAAGAGCTGTTAAGGTGAGAATGAAACAAATGAATAGCAGGGACATATGATAATGATGTGCAAGGGGGCTGTCTTTTAAGATATTTATTCACCCCCGCAGTTCGATGTTAATGACGGCTAGTGACCTCTCTGCTATCACAAAGCCTTGGCCTGAACAAAAAAGGGTAGGTCTCACAAAATACACTTCACACGTCATCTCTCGCTTCATCACAACCTTAACCTCGCTCTTTTATCCGAAACAGATTGCCAGGCTGGTTGCCATGGAGTTCTTCGCTCAAGGGGACAAAGAGAAAGAGGAGTTCAAAATCAAACCTATTGTAAGTCTTGCTAGCAAAATGCTAAATCATAAATCCTGAATTAATTAAAAACATCAGTGTTATTCATCGCAGCAGTCACATCATTTTTATCACACTTTTCTGTCTGGTCATATTGATCCTAAAATAATTCTTTTACCTCAGTGATGCAGCCTCTTTTCATGTTGGGGAGTCCTTCAAGCAGATTTGAATCCCAGTTACATTCTCATTGTTAAATTTATACTACATCACTTAACCACATTACCCAGTGGATGTCCAACCTTGATAACAATAGAGAAGAGACGGAGAAATATGTCCAGCTGTCGTTTTGCTGTTCAAACACATTGACTGGTTTGTCTTCCAAAGGGAATATTTGTTGTGATGGTCACGTCACGGTGACATCAGGGCTGATTTTATCTGTGTATATTTCTTTCCATATGGCCTTTATACAGACTGCACAAAGGCTTTTCATGGATTGTTATTGCCTCTCAGGTTCCACTTTGAGAACCACAAACATACCATCTTTGGTCAACTATGTTTAGTGAACTTACGATGTACAACATGGTGCTTTATTTTGTAATATAAAGTCTGATTGATCTTTTCTCTCTATTTTAGCAAATTAACTTAAATGTTCTTTGTTTCTTTTAGGTTTAAAGTAAAAAAAAAAAAATGTAAATAGCTATAGTTTTTGTGTGGACCTTGATCTGGCCTCCTCTCAAATAGTACTACTGTTATAACAGCCAGTTTACACTCCCTCTTCACTAGGACATTATGAACAGAGAAAACAGCACCCGCCTGCCATGCATGCAAGTTGAATACATCGATGAGATCTGCTATCCACTCTACAAGGTGTGTCACTGCTGCGCACTATATGTGCATGTGAACCATAACAATGTCCTCGCTGCTATTCTATTCTTTTATTCTCCGCTCTAATTGCCGTTTTCTCTGTCTTTGTCTCTGTCACATGTTTTTTCTTCACTATCTCTGTCTCTTGCACAGGCTGTAACAAGACTGTTTGATACCTGCTCCCCGCTGCTGAGTGGCTGTAAGAAGAACAGAGAAAACTGGCTGCGTCTTACTGAGGAAGAAAACAGCGAAGCCAATGAGGAAGAGAGACAGACAGAGGAATAGAGGATCGGACAGAAGATGAAGACACTTAACGTTGGCAGCAAAAAATAATTTTACCTACAAACGCCAGTTTCTCTCTTTCCTCTCTTGGACTCACCTTTACTAAACATTGAATTTGTGTCTTTGACTACCAAATGTGTTAACAGGATGTACAATAATCTTGACTAATGTAAAAATGCTGCAGTTATGTCCTAGACAACTGGCTAAAAGAATATGCTGCAGCATGTCCTACTGTATATAAACCATGTCAGCAGTGTCAAGTCTCACATTTCCCCACTTTTAAAAGATGAAACTGTGAAAGTCTGCAACATGGAGTTGATCATTCTCACACCTCATATGTATGTTTTATGAATGTACAGTATATCTAGATTTGCAAATGCATACTAAGATTTGTAAATGTTTATCCAGATTTGAAAATACTTAAAAGAAAACTTACGTCTCAAGTCCCTTTGTTTATGTGTTCCCATATATTTATCAAATCAGGATCTAGCATTTTGAGATTTTTTATTTTTTACATCCAACATTTGATTCACTGCATTTTCTTGTTTTGTTTTAAAGACCATGCAATACTCAGAGACAGAGACAAACTATGAACCACTGCCACAGGCCCACACTGGTCTATGACACTGTGCTAATGCAATTAAATGTACACAGTCAGAATTGCTAGGTTAGCCAGAAAATCTGCAAGAGTGCGGACAAGAAATTTTGTGTTATTTTCATGAAAGTAAAAAGCTACAGGGAAATCTATTGTTCACCACACATATTACAGTATATATTTTCAGAACAGTATCCTGTAATGCATTACAGTATTATCGCAAACCTTATCAGTAGAGCTTTTTTGCCAAGTAGACATATTAATTCTGTTTGTGTGGCAGTTCAGTATTTCAGTATAATCCTACATATGCATTATAGCATGTGATGTTTGAGCCACCATGTAGGACCAGTGTTGTTTAAAAAGCCTTATACATTTTTGGATTTTCTGAAAATTAGATACCTACTGCGTGCTGTGAATTTCTTGGTGCACTACTTTTCAGCGTTTGATGGTTGTTCTGACGTATTCGTTTTTTTCTTTTTCTTTTTTTTTTCTTTTTTTTACAAATTTTTAAATCTTTAAATTGTAACAAATAAATTTGGTCATTGAGCCAGAATGCCAAGAACTTTAGTTAACATTCACTCTTACATTGATTTTCAGCACACACTTTCATCACCATGATCATTTCCAATTATATACTTTATTTCCGGTCCTCATAAACTTACAAAATGCTACAGACTGTCAGCTGCAGTCAGCATCCCCGGCCACAGGGGGGCAGTAGTGTACTTTAACGCGGCGCGGTTGCTGCGGAGTCCGACCTGCAGAAGAAGAAGTCGACGAAGAGAAAAGAGGAAGAAAAATGACAGGGCGCGCAAAAAGAAAACCCAAATCAATTCAGGTAAATTTACGCTGTTTTCACCACGTTGGTTGGGTCCCAGACATTTCCGTTTCAAGCAGTGGTTCACCAGGATAAAAGCTGTGTTGCGTCTGGCAACAGTAGAGATTAAGCGGCTTCTGTTAAACGTTGTGGGCAGAACAGTTTGGCACACGCTGTGTGAGCAGCAGCGGTCAGACGACAACATGGCAGCAGTTCTGCTGACTGATGCTGCAGAGCTGCTCGTGCAGTGACGTTCACAGTTTATATCATAACGTTTGAAAGGTGATTGCATTACACCGCAGACTTACACAAGTGAGAAGTGCTGAGTCATAACGGTATATCTGTTTTAGCGATGTGAGCTAGCTTTAATTTACCTCTCTGTGGTCTGCTGCAGGGAAGCGTGGGTGCATGGATTTGATTCGATTCGTGGTTTGATCCCATAAAGGCCAAAAATGAGTGCCCTTACTGCTAACATAACTTGTGTGAGAGCTCGGTCCCTTCATACTCCTCTGCCGGTTTTAACATACAGAGCACTGACCATAGCTCTTACTTATAAGGGCCTTATGCAATGCAGTTGCCAGTTTATCGATTCAGTTCAATAACAACTGTGCAATAAATCCTGCCTTTATGGTATTGTTCAGTTTGTTCAAACTGTTTTTGAGAGGCGTTGATTCAACTTATGTAAAAGCTGCAGTTTATGATGCTGCTGATTTTGTGTTATACTGAAAGGTATTTTTCTGATATTTAGATTACCCTCGTTGATATGGAGGTGATGATAACATTTTGGAAACAACTGCCAGTCAGTTTATTTCGTTGTCGCTTGTGCTAAAATGTGTTAGTTATAGCTTGGTGTACTGTATAGACAGTATAACATACTTGTCTCTCCTACAATACATTTCTTTAGGAGTCAGGTACAGGCAATAGGGATTCGAAGAAAACCCGTACTGATGAATCCAAAGCTGTGCCATTGTCAAAGGTGGATTCAGAGCAACGGGATGAGATGGTGCAACTGTACAAGCTTCAAATGCCAGAGGACCTGTACCACTTCTGGGATTTCTGCAAGGAGCTTTGTCCTGACAACCCCCGTGGTACGCTGTTCTACACTAACACCATATCTTTTTACAATAACACTGATAGGGCAGAAGGTGCATCTGACATTTAATCAATTCTTCTGTATGTAGACATAGAGGAAACAGGATGGAGCCACTGGGATTAGTGATGCTTAGCCAATGGAAAGTCTGGATGGATGGGCTGGATGCACAAATACACAGTACCAGCCCAACATCTGAGATAACTCTTTACACAAGTCTGTCTGTTTGATGTTGCCTTTATATTTGCCAGTTTAGCATGAAGAAGCAGTTTCATGCTCATCATCACCACCAAACATTTGAGATGCAAGGACAATAAAATTATGGAAGCTTTCCAGTTTAATTATCATTATAGTTATTTGTTAATTATCTTTCCAAAGTTGTGATGTTCTGCGTTGTTCAGGAAGATGACGGCCCTGAACGTGGTCAACATAAGCAGACTGTCTCCTTGTTTTCTTAGACCATTTGCTTGAGCTTTCTTAGGTTTTGCATCCGTTTGTCAGTATGTCTGCATGTCGTATCAATGTATTCTTTTTATGAATGTTAATCTCTATAGGTGCACTGACAGACGCACTGGGTTTGCAGCTGGTTGGTCCCTTTGACATTCTGGCTGGAGCTCACAAAAAGTCAAAGAATCCTCAGCCTAATTTCCATCTTCACTGGAGGTATATTTATGACCCACCAGAGTTTCAGACCATACTTCAGGGGAGTGAGAACAGCCAGCATCACATTGGCTATTACAGGTATAGCACACAATGAAGTATTCGATCTGTGCTGAGTCAGTATAAGTGCTATTATTCCAATGTTACAGCTTGCACCAGACTTAGCCTACTAACAGGTACTGTACCAGCTACAGTGAGAGAACACAGTCTGGCTAGTGAGGGGATGTTTATATGGAAACATGAGTTGTTCTGATTTATTTTTACTGGATTTGATTTTTCCCTAAAAATCCACCAGAGATACTCCAGACTCCTTCCCTTCGTTTGTCGGGGAAAATGAAGCCAAGAAGGGCTGCACTATAACACAGATGGGGGACAACTTGTTTGCTGCTGTCCTGTGAGTACTAACTACCACATATTCACCACATAGGATAATATGATATATGATCATCTGCCTTATTGCGTGTGTGCATCTTCACATGTGTGAGAGCAGAGGAGCATTATTGAATTAGATGTTTTTTCCTCATTATCTTCCCCCTTCCATGTGTGTCTTCTTACCTACTGTTGATCTCTTTGTTCCCTCCTCGGTCAGCCTGTGTCTGTTGAGGAAGAGGAAAGAGAGGGGCAGCAAGAAAGCAGGGGGAGAAGCTTCAGAAAGCTTGGAGGCAAAACTGAGAGAGAGGGCTGAGACTCTGGGTTTGTGTCTAGAGCAGAAGACCAAAGGCATGAAGCAGAGGGACAAGAAGGTAGCTTACACAATGGAGAAAACTATTTTATTTACCCACATTATATTGATTTTAAAACTCACTTGTAACTCTTCTAATTTTTTACCTCATATGTTGTCCCTTGGACTGAAAATTTAAAGCATTGCAGTGTATCAATTCAATACTGTGTTCAATTGTGTTTGCCATATGATGCAAGTTAGTATGTAGAGGACACCTGCAAGTACACCCCAAGCATTTGAAATAGAGTCTATGTTGGTTTCATGTGTATAACCTTATTAGTGTTTTGGACACATTGCCAGCCCCGTCACATCCTCCTATCCTCCATCCTCCTTCCTTCATTTCATTCTCAACCCACTGCGTTGCCATAATGCAATAAAACTAGGCATCCATTAATTTAATCACAACCCTCTTGCAAAATGGAGCTCCAAACCGTAGTAGCATTTGGCAAAAATATGAATAACTTATTTTAAAGTGGTGATGGTCGTGTGTTCAAAACAACAATATGTTTGACTAAATAAGGTGCTTCAAGTTGATACGAGACAATGAGAAACCTCTTGTCACACCACAGGTGGTTACCAAGACGTTCCACGGTGCCGGCATTGTTGTGCCTGTAGACAAAAATGATGTAGGATACAGAGAACTGCCAGAAACGGATGGTGAGCCTACGTACACATAGTATTAAACCTTGGTGATCATCAAGGGGCCCTTGCCGCTTTTGTCTTTGGTGATTCTTCCCTCGATTGTTCTGTTTCTGATGTGAGCTCATGATTTCATTTTGATTTCATTTGAGCAACTTTGTGAATATTTATAATAGTCCACCTTGAATGACAGATTGCATGTTTAAAAATACTATTACAGTTGAAGCTGTTTTTAGTTTTGCTTAAATGGAAATCAAGTCTGTTAATAATCTAAATTCATGGTTTTTCTTTGCATTTTTTCCCCTCATTATTCTTATGTACCTAGCTGGTCTCAAAAAGATCTGCAAGGCAATTGCTGAAGCGCAGAATGATGACGAGCGTGTCAAAGCCTTTGGACCTCTCCAGGAGATGATCACGTTTGTTCAGTTTGCCAACGATGAGTGTGACTATGGCATGGGTTATGAGCTAGGAATAGACCTCTTCTGTTACGGATCTCATGTAAGTCTCAGAACATGAATAATTATCCTTCCATACTCCCACTCTGATATTTCACTTCATTACACCCAATGTCTGTCAATTGATTTTGTAGTAATGTGACTGGAAGAAATTTATTTATTGTTCTTTGGTTTCCTGCCCCCCACCCACCCACCCCCCACACCCTGCCCCACAGTATTTTCACAAGGTAATCAAGCAACTTCTGCCTATGGCCTACAGCTTGCTGAAGAGAAATTTATTTGGGGAAATTGTGGAGGCCCACCTCTCAAGCCGTAGCCATGACAACCTGGACCAACTCTCTGCACATTAAAAAAAAGACTCCGAAGTTAATTTCAGTTCTTGTTCTTATAAGCTTTTCCCACCATGTGTCTTTGTCTTCTGTTGTTTGTCATTGTTAATGTTTCTTGGTGGTTTTGGTGCTGCTGTCATTGATTGGAACCAGTTCAATGATATTTTGTTTGTAAAAGGTAGATGTCTAATAAAGTATTTTTATATTTTTACCTGTCCAATTTTTGTATGAAAGGTGGTCTCAGTGAATCCTTAAACAAACCTTGCGTCTAGATTATGCAGCAGCTGTTGTGTATACCGTCCAGCAGTTTCATTTTTAGATTTGGATCATCAAAGAATATATTTTGCTGTTGGTTTGGACACTGACAAACCAACAGCAATCTTATAAAAGATTGTTTGTAGGACAGGATTGTGTTTTCGGTGTAATACCTTGCAGTGGCGACAGAGGGCAGTGTTTCCCATAAAAAAAAAAGTATAATGACATGTTTGTGAAAGACATCCCTACCTTGCCAGTTGAGTCATCGTGTCCCAACAGTCATTAGCAGTTATTTACACTGATCAGGTAAACTACATATAGAATAGATCAGATGGATTCAGTTTTTCATTTAACCTGGTAACTTGTGATGGTACTTAAATTGGAATAATTCTTTCCAGAGTCATCCTTACTGGAACCATACTTCCATACTGGAAATAACATAATCAATTATGCTCTCCTCAGGAGCATTGCTGCATCAACCTTTATAGGCCTCCCGGTTCCTATCACATACTGTCAGAACAACACAGATTAGATGGCGTCCTCATTATATGTTGCACAGAGACCCATAAAGCAATCGATTCTTATGTGCTATAATCCTTCCTAGCAACAGATTTTGTGTGATTTGTCGAAATACTTTATTTAGGAAAATGCACCATATTTGCACATGTAAACCCAAAATAATAAAGATGTACCATCTAGATTTTGAAACAAGCCTCTCTAAGTTACAAGATGGGGGTCAAGATTACATAATAATGCATTTGATAATTGATAAGGAACCAGCACACAGTGAATCAAGCGCTTTTGGGGCAGTTGCCCACTTTGCCTGGTTGGTAATCCAGGCTTACTCCATACCATTCCCTATGCACCTAAAGGGTAAAGTAAAGTTTTTGTACCTATTATCCAGGGTTTAGTTTTTATTTATTTAATAATTTTTTGATCTCAAAGATGTCTGCATTCTACCTGGACAATAATAAAAAGCTTGCCTGGGTTGAAACCAATGTTTAAATCCAATACTTCCATACAATTTCCTTTGAAAAATTTAATTATTTTGGAATGAGCAGCCATGAATCTGGATTTATCTAAGTACAGGGCAAAGGAACACCCACCAAAAATCAATCACTTTCATAACTGATTATGTTAAATGTGCTTTTTAAATAAAATGATGAATTCAAAACAAGTTAACCTTTGCTGCAATTCTGGTTAATCCTCATTCTAATATTATCATCTTTCACTCTGCCTTTTAAATAAAAGGTAAATTAATATAGTATCTGATCTGGAGCAATATGATCTACTCTGAAAACGAATCTAGATATAAACAATGACAGTATTTTGCCAATTCAACATAATTTCTCATCCTCCTCACCCCCTATACTCGAGTCCTGCTTGGTTTTTAAATGTCTCCAAGACATTGTTATTGATTTTGCCCTGTCAACTCCCATTAAATTTGTAGTTCAGTGAAGAGACCCAGACCAAGGTGAGGGCATAAGAATACTAAGAGGGAGATTACATTATGTAGGCCCGGTGTGCCTGGGCTGTGATAATTTCCGACTTGTGTAAGCAATTTTACTTTTCTTTCTTTCTTTCTTTCTTTCTTTCTTTCTTTCTTTCTTTCTTTCTTTCTTTCTTTCTTAAATCATCATTTGAAATAATGGACCACACTGTTAACTCTCCCGTCTGAA
>NW_019525144.1:1706986-1727508 GCF_002814215.2 Seriola lalandi dorsalis
TTTTTTTTTTTTTTTAAATCAGTTTAAAAACACGGTTAATAGCGGGCCTAATTTTGAAAAATTGTAATCTTCTCTTCTTAGACTATCAACCAATCATATCATGGGTTAGGTCACTTTAAATATTGCCCCCTCGCCCCCTACAGGTCGTTTATTTGAAAATGGGTTGTTATAAATAAAATTAAAAAAAATGTTTTTCAGATTGATCAACCAATCAAGGTGCGCTGACGATGTTCCCAACTGTCCGTGAAGGCAGCATTGGTCCTGCGGAGTTTCGGGATAGCGCATGAGAGGCGCGTTCACACCCCCCACACACATACACGCGCAGGCAACACAGCAACACACCGGGAGCATCCCTTATCAGAGGGAGCGCTCGTTTTGGGTTTGACAATCGGGAAGAATCACAGTATTTGCTTCAGTCACGCCTGATCACAGACTGAATCTGACGCCGCAGAATGATCCGGGGCCCTGCCGAGCCTTTAGGATTCTGAGGCCCCGCACAGATATCCACCTTGCACTGGCAAAAGGACCCTCACTGACTGCGTCGCCCACAGCTGAAGCAAGCAGTCAGCCCGAGACAGAATGGCAAGTAGCCCGGAAGAAAGTCATTCCAGGGGCGGCGGCTCCGACAGTGACTTGAAAATGGCTTCTTCGAGCAACACGTCTCCCGAGGGTGGACCACCACCACCGCTGCACCAGAACCGTATACGGCAGGTGGGTGTCTGTCCGCAGCCCGCTCTCCGCTTTGACTGGCCCAGTCAGCCGTGTAAACCAGCAGCCCAAACCGCTGCTGATGCTGTGCGCTTAGGGAGAGCAGTCAAAGGCGTCGCCGTGCCGAAGCACATCGGCGCTGGTGATCTGACAGGTTTTCGTTGATGTGCGTTAAACTGTGTTCAAATTAGCTGCTTATAGGAGAAAAACTCTCTGCGGAGAAGATACCATCTGTTTTGATAAGAGACTTTAGAGTGATGTGCTTTGGGAGGGGTGTCATAATACCCAAATAGGCCAATTGCGCGAGTTGTTATGGCCGTCAAAATAAACACCACCAGGCCTGCACCGACTCCACTAGTTACTATAACAGGCTGCAGTGAAGAATGTTTACAACTTCACACCCAGCACTGTAGGTTTAGCTACTGTTTACATGGACCGTTTGAGGCTTTACTGGTCAGAGGATGAGCATCCCTCACTCTGACCTGTGAAGAGTTTTCCCATTTGCCATTCTATATAAGCATGATATACTGTATTGCAAGTACTTTCTGAGCACTGGGTTCTCTTGAGGCTTAATAGGTAGTATGTGTCATAGTTTGACAGCATTCCCTCTGCTTGTTTGTGGTTCTGTTACTGCATAATGCAAAGTGTTCTATAGTGTAGATGTGCCCTGTATCTGCCTACTAAGTGCTCTCTCAGGCCACTCTTGGGCAGGGCTGGTTTGCCAGTAAGTCTTTCTGCCTTTCAGTCTTTCTTTTGTAAAGTGAAATTCTGATTATAACTATGCAGAGCTCTCCTCTCCTCTCCTCTCCTCTCCTCTCCTCTCCTCTCCTCTCTTACCCTCTCCTTTCCTGTCCTCTCGATGTCTACAAAACAACTTCATCACATATCCTTACCGCTAAGACCAGGGCCTGTTTTATTAAGTTCAATACACTGTTGCAACTACAATAGGAAAAAAATATTCTTCTGTATTCATCTGTAATATTTTCTTGAATGTATGTTGTAAACAAGAAGAGTATAGAATGGTGGTGTTAACATCTAGATTTGATCGTGCAGTGTGTGTGTGTGTGTGTGTTTGAGTGTTCAGTGAAAGTGAGTCAGGAGATGGTAGATGGTTGTTTCCTGTCTCAGTGCACTCTCTCGGGCTAATGTGATTTTGGTAATGGACTGTAGTACCACACACACACACACACCTTAGTCTACTCTTTTAGGGTGGGGTCCTTGATCTCACATACTTGGATGCATTCAGGAGTTTTTGTATTATCATAAGTGAAAAATCAAAAATGGCACCTTGTGTGTCCATGATTAAGTATGTAGGTGTGTGCCCTATGTAGGCAAAGCTGGAAAATAAGTCACACTTTGAACTCATCTTTGAGCAAAACTGTCTTCTTCAGTACTATTTATTTTACAGAGATCTGTGCATGCATGCAGATCTTACAGCATCTCATAAATACTTACCGGTATTTTACATCAGCTGAGCTTGGATAAGCATGTCTCTTCAGTTGTGATCTTGTCTTCAGCAGCTTTTGACATGAAAGCCCAGTTCTATTTTTTCTCTGGTAACTGTTAAATGGTCAGTTTTCCAGATAACCCTACACTCTCAGGAGGTTCATTATTGTACTCAAATGTACACATTTAAAAAATGTACCACAAAAGCCACACGGTAGAGTTGGTAGTCAAAGGTGCTCATTAGTGAAGGTAGCACACTGACTGAGGCACCTGGGTGGCACAGGGCAATAATCATTTACCACTGCAGAGAACCATGTTTAGTCCCTATAGCAGCAGCAGAGCCTCCAACTTGGCCCCACTGATCGATCACGATTGGCAGCACTGATGAATGATCAGTCAATGATCCTGTACTAGTGACTCCGCCTGGTTGGTCTGTCTGTTTTTTCTCTTTTTTTGTCAACAACCTCTCCCCAGCCAAGAACAGTACTAAGCATCAGTAATGACTAAACTGCTGTTAGAATCGGACATCAGAAGACAAAAATACCAAAATACTGAAAATGAATAAAGGTGGCACACTTTTCAACGTTACCTTATGATTATACTATTGTTTAAAGGTCCAACACACCCACCATGTTGAGGCAGGGTGGGGCCATGCTGGGAATTATGTGAGGTCAAACTCAGTGTACCATGGTTACAATGTACCCACTACCCATAATGGGTACTATGTATCCATAAGAAGAATGAGATAAATAAGAATAGGATAAAGGTTTAAGTTGTTTCTTCTTAATAGATTGGGGAATAAAGAAGATGTACATTTGCACACAGTCCCACTGTTGCCCTTTAAAGTTTAATATGTTAGCAAATGTTAATCTATTTATAAATCCAGCCAACGTGGACCACAGTTAGCATTCATTTAGAGTTGTGATTCTGGCCGCCTGGCAAATGTAAGTCCAATATCTACCCTCCTTTTACCTCTGTTTTGGTTTCCTCCAACTCTTGAGTAAAATATCTGGGCCTTTAGCTATATAAATGTTAGACTTTATTCACCAGCTAGCTGCTACTTTGTCTGCAGTTTGGTGATGAGAGGGTAGAGAACAGCAGATTTATCAGTGATTTTGTGCTGCTGCTGAAATTGGGGTTGATAAGAGCAGTGAGACTTAAGTAAATTTGCAGACAGTCAAACCACAGCAATGAGCTGAGAAGCCAGAAGTCTTTAAAGAGCCGCAGAGTTAGGTTATAAGTCATGGGTGATGTGGGTTATCACTGTGGGTTACCCATTTCACAGTGTTAATATAAAAAAAGTTGATTAACAGAGCGTTAAAGGAGCATTTTGATTTGTTTAAGCCACGTAATTGTTCTTTTGCCTTTCCAGGGTTCCACAGGATAATCCACAGCAGGCAGCACCTCGCAATGAAAAACAGTTTACAGCAGTATCTCCAAATTACCCTGAATTAACAGGACATTGGGCCTAGAAAGACATATTGTTGTTTTTTGAGCAGAAAAAACATTATGTCAAAAAACAACATCACAAAATAAATTTCCATTCAGCTTTATTGTATTGTGTCAGCACAATACATCTCACATCATCTCACAGTCTCTGTAAATAACTACACGTATAGTTAGATGCTACTAGAAACTTGAGAACCATGTTTTCTGTGATTTCAATTCAAACAGAAAGTATCTGAAAGAGCTCAAAGTTGAGATAGAGCTCAGTGCAGCAGTGATAGGTCTACATGTGCGAACCAAAAAGAGAAAATGACATGGGGACACTGTGATGTGAAGCTCTTACTTTCAGGTCTAAAAATACTTCCTGTCTCTCGTGTGATTGTTCTGGAGAGAAACTGCTTCTTCCTAGCCAAGTGGCTGTGTGTCCATGTCTCTGTGCTCACTGAACCTGTGTCACTGGGCATTTACAAGCTGCTATGGGCTGGTGTTGGGCGATTTCTTCCTGCAGTCTGCTCTCTCCTCGGTCTGAACAATGCAGAGTCATGTGTCATAATGTGTTAGACCTCTTACCTCTGCCAGTCCACTTTCCTGTGGTTGAACAGTAGATACTTAGAGCTCAGGCTGCAGAGATCAATCCGGAACTAGATTTTATGTCCACTGCAGTCTGATATTGATACTGGGAATCTTTGAACCTCCAAACTTCAGTTGAAACATGCTGGCCAACTTTAGATATAAGCTCTCAGAGATCCGTTTGAATCCAACAGAAATATAAGAATATATAGGGAATTTGTTTATCTCCAAATACAAATATCTACGATTGGATTGCTCTGGTCTTATATCCAGGGATGACTTGTGTTTAGGACTAAGCAACTTGATCTATTTCTTACTTATTGCTTGGTAGGAATATCCCCTTTCAGGTAAACTTTTGTGATCCTCGTGCACCAAAGTCCCTCTCCACTTTCCTTTTTGGCTTGCCATCCATCTTTCCTCCTCTGGAGTCTTACTTCATATCACTTCTTTAAAACGGAGGTTTGATTCTTTACCCTTGTTACTCCTTGTCGCCTTGGCTGTCATTTCTATTCATCTCCCATTTCCCTCCAAAATACCTCCCTCCCTTTCTCCCTTCACCCTGTCTGCCCTACACTCCTCTCCACCACTGGTCCCTACACCGAGTTCCTGATGTGCCAGGAGGTCAGATTTCATTGCAGCCTTTGACATTTTCATCTCTCTTTTTTCCACCTCTCTTTCTGTGTCTCCTCTACCTCTCTGTGTCTCTCTCTCCCTCTCTCTCTCCACTGGGAGTGGTATGATGGGATTCTGCAGGAAGAGAGTCCTAATGGAGCCATGGCCTTCATTACATTAACCCTGGACAGCTACAGCCACACATACACCCACATATGGCCGCAGCTGTCTTCCACTGCGTGATGCCAAATAGGAATGGATCTCCGCTGGTGCAGTTATACAGGGTGTACCTAGATACACACACACAAAAACACTCAAACATACAGCATTCTATAGCTGTATTAACTAGGACTGTTGGGGCACTTTGCCTGGTTGTAAGTGCTTACACAGAGACGTATGAATGACTGGCAAGTCATCCACTCCACTACCTCTACTGTTGGTCACCAAATGCCATTAAGAATGAATCATTGGTTCTTGTGAGATACCTGCTTGGTACTGCATTGTTGTGTATTGTGGTTAAGATTGATTCAGCAAGGTATGTCTGTCCATTACACTCTGTATATAGCTAATATCAAAATTATACACGGTTGATTGTCAGTTAATAGTATTACAAAGAGTTGCTTTTAAAAACCAGTGAGTCTTATATACTCCAGTCATTTATTGGGACGTTTATTGTATTTATTATTTTCATTAGCAATTCATCTCTCTCTTTTTTTGATTAATCAATTCTATTACTCTGTAAAAGGTCATACAATTGTTAAAATGCCATTTTACAGTCAGAGTCGAGGTCATAGATTGTAGTCAGAAATGATTAGTCATTACGGATGGATAAGTTGATTAACAGAAAACAAATGGGTATCAGTAACTACATTCATCAGTTACAGCTTCCCAAATGTGAAGACTTGCTGCTTTTCTTTGTAATGTATTGAATATTTTTGGATTTTTGAGTTAATGAAATGTTGAATGTTGCCCGCGTGCAGTAGCTCACAATTGAGAAGCTGAAACCACAGAAAGTTATTCTTTTGCCAAGTGTCTAGTCAAATTATTGACTAGTTATTTTAGCACTAGTGTTATCTTCTGAACCATATCTATTGTAGTATGCAAAGTTGATCAGAAATATTCATATATTTAAACATAATAATTAATATATATTCAATATTCACTAAATTCACTTGGTGGAGTGGCCATATAAGGTGTGACACTCAGCCCTCAAAATACCAACACCGGCCTGTCAACCAGCTCTGATGCAACATGCAAGCAACAGTCATATGATGTTATCTCATGTTCATATTAGTTTCCATACTGTGTAACAGTGTAACAGTGATAGGGAGGTGAGAAAAGCATTGGTAATCCTGTCCCAGATCCAAAAAGAGCATCAGCATGTCTATATTTGGGCACAAACAACGTCCTGCATTGGACTTCTTGGTTGTCATAACTAGTTGAGGTGTCCTAGTTATATCTGACACCATCTTACACTGGCCTGTCTTCCCCTGATGGATGTTTGCAGGGCAGAGATAGCATAACTTGACGAGCTCGTCATCATCATCATCATCATCATCGTCATCACCTTTCTTTTCTGGTTTTGATGAAAGGCCGTTCATCAAAAGAGCAGAGACAAAGTCAAAAGTTACAAGAAAAACTTTGTTATAAGGAGAGAAAGTGAGAGTACATATTGCAAAGAGATGAAATGACTGATGTTGATGAACTAACTGCATTAACTGGCCACAGCTGCAGGATATAAGGAATAGAGGTGTAATGATCCTGAAACCAAGACCGAAACACAATCTCGTATTGCAATATAGGGCGGCGGTAAACCCAACCACCAAGCTGCTGCCACCGCTGCAGGTGCTGTCTGTTGAGCTCTCACTACTTTACTAATGTAACAAAACTCATTTTTCATTTCATAATAAACACTGCAACACATGTAAATCACAAAGTTATTATTCTATTTAAATTTCAGGCAAGCTGTCTTTAAAATATTACAAATATTACACATTCTACCTATTGTATTGTCTTCCAAATGCATCATGCCTGCGGCAAAAGTTAGGCTAGTTTAATCAGCTTAAGATGGACAATTACCCTCAGATTGCAGTGGCACATTCAAGTCAGCGCTGTGGGATTGTGGGACTGTGGGACTGTGGGACTGTGGGACTGTGGGACTGCAAAAATAACCAGAGGTATGAACCAAACTGTGGCTCCAAAATCGAGATGTGAAACGAACGATGGATTTGGAGAATGGTTGCACCCCTCATAAGGACTATAAGCACGACTACTGAAACACTGTCTCAAGCAGGCAAGGATATGGAATTATTGTATTGTCCTAAGATGCTTCCTTTGCTAGCCACGCTTCATAGAGGGCAGGTGTGTTTTTGGACTGGGGGGAGTGGGAGGCATTTAGATGTTAATTATTCATCATGGCCTTATAACTGTTTCCCGTTAGAGGAAAAGAGAGAGCGAGACAGAGAGAGGGGAGGGTGTGGTCGGTGATCAATGGACTTCTCAGAAGCTCAGCTCAAACACCTTTGTGCAAATGCGCTCTCTCTCTCTCTCTCTCTCTCTCTCTATCTATCTCTCTCTTCTTCTTTTTTTGCCGCCTCTCTCATCATGTTTGAGTTGAGTAAGTGAAGGATTTCTCACAGGGAAACGCATCAAAGCTTTTCGCTGTGTTGTTGAGAATAGCACGGCTTGTAGCTCTGCACATAGACAAACAGGTACACACATCTAAACACACACACATAGGCCTATGCCAGCAAAACACCAGACTGCTTTTGCCACATGCTGAGGAAGATGCTGTGACGCAAATATGGACTCCTGCAGTTGGAGAATCGGAGTGCAGGTTACTTCAATGTTGTTTTGTTTTTTTTGCCCAGGCCTATTATATCTAATTTTAGGTTTTGTCTTACTTTTATTATGTAACACTGTTCACCAGCTGAAACTCATCTTGTTTGGTTATAGCCCAAAGTACAACTGAAAAGTATGGCCGCTATTAAATGTGTTTACTACTCATATTTGTTTTGTTTATTCTCTGAATAATTCCTAACTCTCTCTCAGTGTTACGTATGTCTGTCCGACTAATTGTCTGCCCGGATATTTCTCTCTCTTTCTCTGTGAGTCTGATGGCATCACTCAGCATTCCTGGTATGACTGTGGGCTGCAGCGAATTTTTAGGTCACACGCTTCATTATTCATCATACATTCGACTCGGAGGTTAAATCAGTTTCTGCCTCAATACCCTTTGTCATCTGACGCTGGATGACATCAGCTCTCAAAGGGAAGTACATTCTGCCAACATTTTAGCAATACTAGAACATGAACAGTGGGTCAAAGTGGCACTACAAAAATTGTGTTTGTCTATGTACTGTAACGGCACATGACAAGGAGGGATGTTGATCTTTGGAGAATATTCAGATTGAAGATAAGTCACACACAGATGACCATTTGGACCATTTCCTTCCATGTTCACAGTATCAGATTTTTGTTTTTTTTAGTTAATTCAGTTTCGTGTCATGTCCAGACCACTGTACGGCTTAAATATTTGCCTCAGTGTTCCAGTGCATTGCAGGAATATTGACACTCCTCATTAATGGTAACATCTGCAGCGGGATTGCAGTTTCACTGGAATATGATAGTTTATTTTTCCAGCGTGCTCAGAGCCTCTCTCTAATCTCATTAACAGGAACAGCAAACTGACGTCATGTGTTCCCGGGGGACTTGGGCAGCTCTCCAAGGCGGAAAAGAGGGAAAGCCGTAAATTAGTGTGACGGCCATTTCCAAGGTAGTGTGTATCATACCAATACTGCCGCATCACAGAAAGGCAGTGGTTATTGGTGATGGTTGGAGGCGCTGCATTTTACCCATAGCTTTTAGATAGAAACCTGCCTTCACTTACAGAGAGTGAATAATGAATTTAAGGATGTAATCAGGTTGCCTACTGGCCATCTAGATTCTTTTAGAGTGCTCTTAGTTTGCTTTGAGGAAAAAAAAAAAAAAGATGTTGAAGGCTGTGGCCTAATGTAGCCAAAAGGAAAAGCAAGCAATCAGTTAATGTGGCACTGGTGTCTGCCTGTAGGGCTATAGCTTGTCCGTTAATGGAAATCGGTGGTGTTGTTGATATGGTAGAAACACTGAACAGCGAAAGGAACAAGTCATGTTACTGGTAAATCAGCTAAGTCACAAATCAGATGTATTTATTTGTATGTTTGTTACTGTGTCGACGTGGTTCACGCTTCAGTTCTAACCAGGCGTGGTCTCCTCCACTTTCTGTCGCTCCAGTCGTCTTTCTCTTGGGGCGTATTATGTGACTGTATCAATGTGATTTGTTCCATCCACACTCCATCTATCTATTCCCTCTCTGCTCATTTCATCCCCCATCCACCCACCCACCCGTGTCTCAGTGTCTTTACTCCCTGTGTTTGGGTGTGGTCTGATCTGGATTCTTAACTGTCTGCTTTGTCTGCTTCATATTAAATTTGACTCTGTGATTTGGTTTTGTGAAAAACAGACAGAGAGAGTGAGAGAGAGAGAGAGCATGTGTGGTGTGGACTTTATGGGTCTGACCTTTCTTAAGCAGTAAAAGAGGCTGCATAGTGACTTGACATTTAAATCATATCAGCGAGCCAATCCATTACTGTCTCTACTCTCTTGACCATTTTGTCTCTGAGCAAGGCAGACGTAATTTATAGACTGGTAATTTATAGTTTATGCATTAACAATATTTACACTGACCTATGTACAGAATGACATGCCATCTACTTAAGTGCAATGTTGTTTTTGAAAAACAAATGGAAGCACACCTGTAGTGAAGCTTGTGAAAAACTCTTGTAATGTTACTGTTACTCACAAACCTCTTTAATTGGGAACATACCATTTGTATGACAGCTTGCGTGTTGAATCAAAAGTCAGAAACATCCTCTGAAATCAGGGAGGTAGCAAAACTGCAGTGTTGATTTTTCATGTTAGGGTCATGTGGTGCAGGGTTCAGCTGCAATTTGGAATCAATATCCTGAAGGGAAAGGATCCTGCTGTTTCTTGACTATAAATTGTACAAAAATATTCCTTCTGTTTTGTGGATGTGTTGTCTTTATTATGAAGCCATTGTCCGTATAGCAAGTGGCATGGCACAATTGACTGCGATGGGATAAAAACAAACCAAAACATAGTGTGCTTTTCCTTAAGGGAATTACACCACTCTCATGTGTGTCCATTAAGTATGGAGCTTAGTAGCTTGGCATAAAGATGGGAAACAGAGGGAAAGAATTTGTGGTTGTGTTTTATGGCCAGTGGAAACTATTCTTTTAAAAATGTACATTTCTGTAATCCAACATTTCCCAGTGCAAGAAGTTCAATTAACTAATAAGACCTGACCTTTGGAGGAAAATAGATTTCTTGTTTCAACACAGAATTTGGCATTGTTTCTTTCTCCTCTGTGCAAGAGTTTTTGTGGCCAGCAGCTAGCGGCCCTTAGAAGAACCCACTCAGTGATGCACTAGTGTTGACAGTAATGGAAAATGTATTTTTAAAGTGTGGAAAGCAGCTGCTTCTTTTTGGTTTAAGCCTTCCAGTCACCTCCTCTGTATCTGCGTCTAGTCCAGTGGTTGCTGGTGAAGTGCAAGGGAATTAGTTCTTCTGCTGTGTTACTTCTCACTTCGACTCCTCAGGTTGTTTACCACTTACCAAGTGATAGTTTGGGTTATTTGACGTGGGGTTGTGTGAGTATATATTGTATAACTACCTCACACAACCCCATGTGAAATAACCTTAACTATCCCTTTTATCATAAGCGTAATTGATCACTTAAACCAAACAGATATAAGCACCAATGAAAGCTAGCATTTCTCGATGAGCAGCAGTTGGGACGGGGTTGAAAATTGTTGTCATGAAAAATGTATGAGCTTCTGGAAGTCTAAATGAGTCATCTGAAACAGAAAGATCCTTCCTCCATTAAACCTCAGATGCATTATATGCTGCCAGACACTCATCACTGGCATAACTCCACTAGTCAGCAGTGTAGCTCCATTAGCAGGCAGACAAATCATAAACAGCAACAACAGCAACAGCCAAAACAACCACGCCAATAATGTCAAAAGCAAATAAGACATTAGCTCTCATGAACAGAGAGGTGAGTTAAAGAAACACGCCAGTGTTTTTGTATGTTTTAGCTCATCTCCTACAAGTTATGCCTACTTTATATGTTCCAAAGCATATTATAGAATCCGTTAATGCGGTTTGCTACCTGCGGGCAGCCATGGTTCATTTTAGTTCACCTCAGTATGATATGGAAATAAACCTGCAGAGACCAGTAGTTTATAGGCAATCCATCACAATGAACTTGTATTTATTTATTTATCCATTGTCATAGTTAGGGTTGTGTTGTTTGGTAATGGAGTTGAGAGCAAGCACTGTTTTAAAACTCTTCCTTGTGGGCACCTTTTAAATGCGTTTGGGAATTTTGCACTTTTGCATACTCAGCGTACGGTATGTTGGAAAATCAAACCCAATGGACAAAGAATAAACATGAACATTGTGAAACATATTTTCATATTCAAACATATAAATGTGTGTGTGAATATGAGCAAGTGACAAAACATTTGTACACACTAAACTTACATAAACATCCACTCACAATTTGAAGCACATGAACAGGCATGTGCAGGGATATGTGTGCTGATCTCTGCCTCTCTCATATCTGTCTATCATAGAGTCCTAATGGGCCATATAAAAGCCTCTGGATCTATAAAATGGAAAGCAAACCATTAACCCCTCCCCATGTAGGAGAGCGACTAAACCAGGAGAAACAAGAGCTCACATCACCTCTCATATGACTCCCAAATGGACACACACACACACACACACACACACTCAGTTCATAATGTATTCTCCTAATTCTCATTATCTCGCATGAGTGATGGAAGGGATCAATAGAGGTCATTGATCAGGTGTTGCATAGACATCAAAAAAAAAGTTCATAGTATTAATAAATACATACTGCGCGCGTGCACACACACACACACAAACAAACTGTAACAATATTACTGAAAGAACAGTGTTTCAGGATCAACTAACATGCTGATCAATATGCTTATAGATTTTGTCTGTTAAATATGAAACCTAAGAAGTGCAGAAGTGCAGTAGCTGCTGCTGTTAGAAGTTTAGATTTGCTTGTATTGTGCAGTATACTGTGTTATGGGGAAGGTTCTTTGTGTTTTTCAAGGTTCTATTTTAGTGATTTTCTTTTTTTTAGCACAGTCACACTTTAGCTTACATTTGAAGTGGGGTTGGAAAGTTGTTTTTATTAATAAATATATGGAACAATATTTAAACATGATAAGAGGCAAAACGCTTTTTGGATCTTGATTAAATAGTTATAATACAATATATATAATAATAATATAATACAGTTATAAACACTGATTAACGATCCTGGAAAATACATCTGAAGATTTTTTTTATTTTGTTTTGGATGTCATACTCATAATCAGAAGTAGAAAATTAATCCCCTCTGCCAGTTTTTAAAATTTTTATAGTCATCATCAATGTATCAATGTTATTTGTTCTATTCATTATGCTGAATCAAAGATCCGTAGCTTTGTGCTGAAGAGAAGAATAAGTTATTCTCTGTTTCACCAGCAGAGAGTGCTGGAAGAGCAGAGTACACACACAGAAAGGTGTATTTCCTCCAACAGCAGGATCACCATGGAACTGAATGAAGCACTCAGGCTGAATGCACCACACTGGAACATTTTAGACAGCATTACAGTGTGGAGTGATTCAGCAGATCCGTCCCATTCATGATTAGCAGTAGAAAGAGATGTCTCTCGGTCAACAGCAACATTGTTGTCGACTGAGCCCGTGTAAACATATCAGTCAAAATGTGTGAACAGAAATAGAGGTGTGAGATCGTGTCCCTGTCCCTGGTGCTGAAATTTCAAACTCCTAGCATTTGCAGCACTGACAGAGAGAGAACCTTGACATCTGTCCGCTGGTGATGGACACGCACGCGCACACACTCAAACACATACGCACGCATGATCTGTCAAATCATATTCCATCAGCTGCCCGTACTAGGGGTGCAGTGCGGTGGAGAGTCAGGCCAGCCCACTTTCTCCGCCTTGCAGGGGGAAGCCTGTAAGTTGCAGGTGATTAGGAGCCAGTATTCTGTGCTCACTGGTCCCCCTCTGGACCAAGTGGAGTGTCCCGTCTTCTCTGCTGTCTCACAGAGGGACAGCCTGTACCCGGTCTCACTACGCTTCTCTTCCTCCCTTCTCGTCTTCCTCTTCCTCATCATTTATTGGAATTTATTCCATAATTAACTTGCTTAAATTTGTTTGTTACCTCACCTTTATTATACCTCAGTTTCCCCACTCACTTTTATTGCTCTCTTCACCATTTATTTAAACTACTGCAGATATTTCTGCCTTTATATCCTTCTAAAACCACTATGGGTTGGATTTTTACATGATTATAGCATCTTCCAAATTATTATGATGGTATAAGGTTTTGCTTTTCTGCTACTACCACTGAGGGGGTGCCGACATTAGAAAATCCTACACAAAGTAGCTTTAGTATTCACCTTATTTTCCCCTGTTTTCTGCTGCTCTCAACTTTTAATCCACCCCAGCTCCCCTCTTCACCCATTAACCTTTCCTGCTCCTCATGTGTCCTTCCCTCAGGATAGAGCACAGCAGTAGGGAGAGTAGCTGTTGCTGTAGCAGTCAGCTGGCTGTTGGCATGCAGCCTCCTTAAACCCCTTACACAATAAACACTTTCCTGTGACTGTGGCTCACATACACAACATTAACACTCGCATGCATGCACGTGCACATGCTGCACACACACAAACACGTTTTGTGGACACATCTGTTCACATGGAACAGGGTTTTGATGTACATCTGGACTGGGTCATTCCCTCTGTGTGTGTGTGTGTGTGTGTGTGTGTGTGTTTGAGTGTGTAAGTGGATAGGTTTTACTTTCGTCATTCGCCAACCTTTTTTCAGTCATCATCTCCAGCGGTCTCTCATATTTGCACACATGAATGTGAATTTCATCTTCAGCTGGTTTATATGTAGCTGTAGCTGTTTCCGGGCTTGATGTGGAGCGACCACCGTTTATTTCCAGTTGCGTTGAAGAGAGGATCCTTTCTGGAGTCAAACTACCTTTATAGGAAGTTTTTCTTTACTTTGAGATTTTTTCTTATATTCTATTTTTAGCTAGGGAGCTTGGATGATCGTTAATCTGAAGGTCATTTTCTTGTAGTCATTTGAACATAATCAGAAAATTTCCCTGAATTTTTTTTTCTTGTGACTTAGCACAGTGTTGTTGCGGCATGAGGTTTAATTACTTTATAAAATCCATAAAATAAAACAAAATTTGTTTGGCATCTGCATGGCTAAGAGTAAAGGTACTTCATTCCTGTTAGGTTAACAAAGTGAAATTCTAGCAGCTTGTAAAACGGTTTTTCGAGACGGAGGTAGAAAAGTGAGGTCATGGCCCATGCTGCAGCCCACCTAAAGAAAGCTCGTGAGCTTGAGCAACATCCAGAATACAGAGCTCTACAGAAAGCCAGGGAGAGGAGGAGACGGCATCGTGAAAGAGCTGAGCGAAGGCGGCAGGTAAAACTAAATCATATCCATTCATAGTTTGTGTACCGTGCTTAATACCATTTTGATTTCAACAACACATGCTGTTGTGGGCTTAAGAGTATACTGTAAGTGTATGAGAGTGTGTTTGTGGGGGGTTACACAGATGTGGATGTGGTTGACCATGCATGGTGCTGCGGCTGCTGTGCTCTAAGATGATTTATCATGTAGTGTGAGGGAGGTGGATGCTGGTGGAACAGATGACAGATGTGGACAAGGCTCAAGCTCAGAGGGGGATCACATGCTGGTGGTATGGGACCTTTTATGGAGCAAACCTCTGGTGATATTTGTAATAAAGTCCGTGGAGAATAAAAAAAGAAAGTAGAGTCCATCAGAACATAGTGCATTATCGCTCATCAATTATTTCAAGTCACTAACCTTAGATTAAGTTATCTTAACGAGAGGTTTAACAGGTGACTAAATTATTTGTTTTGTTGCTATGGATACACCTGCTAACAAATCAGAAATTGGTCTCACTGTCTGATAAGGTACCGTTAATAAAGGCTTTATAAGCTGTAATTAATGGCTTTATTAATGGTTAATAAATGGTGTAGCCCTTAATAAATAACTTTTTGGTTGCCAGGTTGGCTGAACATCCTCCTCCAGCACGACACTTTGCTAGCACTTCAATTCATGGAGGACACCCTTCCAAGCCATGAAGTCTGTAGTTATAAATGTTATTTTGTATGCAGTTACAGATGTTAGTTTGACATTAATAAAGGGTAATGGGTTTCTCAATTTGCAACTAGTCATCAGTAAACTCACAAAAGTAATTATTTAGTCAGTAAACTATGAATTGTAATAAATTGTTAATAAAGGATTTGACAGTAATCCATCAAGTCTGCAGCTGTGAGTGTTAATAAGCTTTTATAAATGGATATTGGTCCAGATGTGCGGCAGCTCTGAGTGGTGGAACAGTCCACTGGAGAGGACTCATTAATGAATTCAATATCTGCCTAAAAAGACAAGTGTCATGCTGGAGGAAGAATTTTTTTTTATGAATGGTGCCTTATCAGAAAGTGACACCAAGATAATTTTATGTTCTCGTATGTAAACAGCTACAACTCATTACGAAATGAATGATCTCAAAATGTTTGTCAGTGAAATAGATAGTCTTAGAAACGAAATGATCTATAAATACTTCAAGTGGCCTAATTTGCAATAAAAGATACTGCCACACACGCTGCTCACTCTATTTAAATCAAACCTGTGTGGGACTGCTCTCATCATACTGACTGTGTAAGTATATTTGGTCTTGTAATACAGACCATGATAGTGGCTAAAAAAATACAGTGGTCTTTTGCACTCATAAATGTAGCTGCTGAAGGGATGCCTATGATACTAAAGAGAATATTGATTTTCCTCCAGTGTAAGCAGAGACATGGACACAGTACAGTGTATAATCCAGTATCCATCATTGCATGACCGTCTGCAGGTCAATCTACACAAATCCTGTACAGAAACACAGATTACAGCTGGTTTTCAATCATTCCAATCTCTGTTGCTGCAGTGTGCTTGGCAAAGAGATGAATGAGACAGAGAAAACAGAAGTAACTAAAAACCACACTGCAACATAAACACAAACACAAAGCCACATAATGCAAACATCCAAGAAAACATGATGCAAGCACATGTAAAATCAGTGCCTGTCTTGCAGACAGATTGGTCAAATAACTGTGGAGCACAGAGTTGTGTTTGGATATTTGTTTTAACAGTCAGTCGGTTTGCAATTCTGTTTGGATGCACATTTGTGATTACAATCTGAAGAAGCACATGCTATCAAGAGTTTGAACCAGTATCTAGAATACTCTGCAGAGAAAACCCTATGCACGCAGGTAAAAATGTTACCTGTTTTCCAAACCATGTCTACATGCCACAACATTCTGTTCCTCCAGTGGTGAACAACAGATTCTGCGTAAGGTTTTAAGTCAGTGAAATTTGATCTAAGTATTGTGTTTAGGCTCATCTTGAACCTTGGCGTTCCTGGAGAGCACCGCAGGCCACACGGTCTCCGGCGCGACTCAAACCCAGCTGTCATGCACCCCACCCTGGACATACTCAGCAAGGGGTTGGGGACTTGGTAGGATAGCGGGATCTGGGAAGGTTAAAAATAGCCAAGGCGGGGAGATAGTAAGGGTTAAATGTTTATGGCTGCAGTTGTTATCCTACTGAGAGAGGGGAGAAGTAGAGGAAGAGTAGGCAAGACATGGGCCTCAGCTAGACTCGGTTCACATACTAAGAGAGATCCAGAGGTACGGGAAGCTGAGGGGTTTTTTGGCTGGGCAAGGGATAAAAGGGCACAGAGAAGGGATAGAGTGATGGTAATAGTGAAGTAAGTGAAATTTGGCGTGGCGTTAATTATGTTTGGACAGAAGACATGAAGAGATTTAATGGATTGTAAGATTGATTGATGCAGCCAGGAAGTGAGCTGGAGAGGCTTTTATCGAAGGATGCGAAGTGAGAAACTACAAGCAGTGGATTTCGGTGGACCATACAATATCATACAGTCATAAAGTGAGAAAGGTTTTAAGATATAGCTGGGAAATTGTCAACAGATTAGGGTGGTAGCAATGGGCAATGCAGCAGCATGTCAGGCCTGTGGATCAGATAAAGCTTTGAATACCACTGGGAGTGACAGCGATTTAAACCAACAAACTGACTTCTATGGAGCTACTGACCCTGGATCTGAAGTTGATGATTCTCTGGTAAGAGGTGGAGAGACATGATTCTACTGTTATAAGGACTTTTGTAGTTTGTTACCTGTGCTGCATTAGGTGTCCTCTTCAAGAAAACGTGTTAATCTCTTTGCTGCTGGCATGTGTGTGTGTGTGTGTGTGTGTGTGTGTGTGTGTGTGTGTGTGTGTGTGTGTGTGTGTGTGTGTGGTTACATCTCATGTGAGGGGATTGACCCTTGATCCTGCACGGGGGTGTGGCCTCGACCCAGACATGCAGTAGGGAGTTTGTTTGATTTTGCTGACCCTACAGGTTAACACCCAGTGGTGACCGGCTGACATGTTCCTGTCTTGACCCCACTAAAAAGAAGTTAAAATCTTGTCAACACTCTCAGATCAATTCACCCAGTGGCACTCTGCAAAAGGAGTGTGACATTCACATACTGTAGCACAATGGAGTAATGTTTTCATATAATATTTTCAATATTAGTAAACCCCTATGCAAATATCAGATGTGTGTATGGAAACATCACATTTGGCACAAAGTTGATCAAAAAAATGCACCAACAAAGGTTTTTTGGAATGATGTAATTTTCATTGAAGTTTAAAATTTGCTTTGATCATACTGTTACCATCAGCTTTGATAATATTTTTATTTTATTTCGAACACTCATGCATTTCACTATTGGCCTCAATAATCCCAGAGCAGTTGGGCTCTTAATTCTCATTCTTGCCGGGGAGATATTTCTGCTGGTCGTTGTGAGTAAAATTTTGAGGAGGGCTCAGGTTGTCTTGAGGAGTAATCATAGCTGATATTGAATCCAGGTCAGGAGGAAGAGGCCCCGTGGATCATGTGTTACATCCTTTTTACATCCTTTAAAGGGAACTAGGTCAACAATTTGAAGAGTTCAGTGTGAAACTTTAAATTCAGTAGGTACATACACATAAATGCAGTAAAACATACAGAGCTACTGAACATGTAATTGCTTTGTGTGTGTGTGTGTGTGTGTGTGTGTGTGTGTGTGTGTGTGTCTGTGTGCCTGTGTGTCTGTGTGTCTGTGTGTGTCCGTATGTGTGTGTTGCAGCTGCTTAGGCAGCCTTGATGTCTGTTGGTTAAATTTAGAATAGCCTACTCAGACGAATTATTGATACAAGGAGGTCTGACTTGCATAAAACCATAAAACACTTTCTGAAGCCTCATGTCAAATACACTCCCACTATGCACAACAGTAACAGACTACATCCATCTTTCTGAAATGACTGGAATTTTTTAATGAATGATATGTATGTAAATATAACTATGACAAACCAGGGGGAAAAAATCACTTTTAAATAATCATATTAAAGACTTGTCTGTAAAAACTGGAAAAAACTTTTTTCTAGAAAAAAAAAAAAAAGATTGGTAAAAAGTTTTTTACATATAATACTTTTTGTGTAATAAATACAGTTTGACCTATATATGTTCTTAACTAACCCTTACTGTTATCTTTATACTGTACATCTACCACATCTACCAGAAATACCAAAAGTTGACCTGCAACCTAATGAAACTGAAAATTAAAAACTAAATATGTGTTTGTATTCCTGTTTCTAATATTTGTCTTCATTCTGTCTCCATCCCTCCAGTCTGACAGTAACACCAGTTTCCTTCGAGCTGCACGGGCGGGAAACATTGACAAAGTCCTTGAATTCCTGAAAAATGGAGTAGACATTAGCACCTGTAACCAGGTAAGGAAACTTCTCACCAGCCACAGCAGAAGCTACATCTAGCATCTGGTGCTTAATGACATTTCCATTTCTGCTGTTGTGTATGATGTGTATTGCTTTTTCCTTTTTTTTTTTGTTGTTGTTTTTGTTAATTTTGGTTTTTTTTTATTTACTGTTCAGCTATTTTACCTTTTTCTTCATTCATACAACCTACACTACCGTAGCTACCTCTAGACATCATAGAGCACTTTGCCTTCATTATTAGACAGTGATTATTTAGTTAATGAGATTATTTGTTTGGTCAAAGTTATTTGCAAGATTTAGTGTGTTAAAATGGGTGGAGCATGTCAACAGATTAAAAAGTGACACGTTACTTCTGAAGCATCAGTAATGTGTCACTGTTTGAGAGAGGCAAGCATGTGCTAATGTGTTGTTGTTGTGCAGATGACAATCAGGTTGTGTTACTGTGCAGCTCAGTTGAAGAAAACATTTATGAAACAGCTGTCGCTTTCTGTGCAGTTTTGTGGGAGTATGCTGTGAGAAGTATTAAAGCAGACGAATGTAAAGTAGAAATGTTGACTCATTTTGACTAACGTGAACTTATTTGTAGTCAATCGTCAGTTACTTGCAACATGCAAATACCTACAGGCTCAGCGATAAAATGCCTTAGAGGACAACGTAGGGTCACAAAGTCATGGAGGGATTTAGGCTTAAGTCTTAAGTCTATGACTTAAGGACACACAGTATTAGTTTTACTAATTGTGTTGTCATCAGTTGAAGTCTAGGTCTTGTCCTCAAGATGATGGTGTTTTTAGTCAAAGAAAAACAGTTTGCAAACAAACTATCTAATTTTAGTCTTATTTGACGTAAGCTTGTTTTTAAGCTAACAGTTTTGACTTTCTTTTGAATATTAAAACCTCTGTTTTCCTTTTATTAAATTTACTAATAAATGATGCTTTTAGGCACATAGAAGCAAAATACAAAACATGCTACTGTCACTAGCAGCACAGTGGTTCAAAGCTGTAAACTGGTCTGTCTGTCTTACCTGCTGAAGCTAACCTTCACGCTGCTGTGTCATGGTAGCGTCACACAACTGAGCTTGGTCAGCACATACCTTAACCTGCCACCTCCCCCTCACAACATCATAACCCCTCCTCTCCCTCTCCTCCAACACCCATTCTGCCATCCAATCTCAGCTGCACTTGAAGGGTCTCTCTAACAGCTGTTCTCACCCCCCATCCCCCCCTCACTCAGATTCCACTGAGGAGGAGGAGGGAGTTGGGAGTGTGCCAAAAATTTCCCCTCCAGCTCTGCTCACACCCCCTTGGCCCATCTATGTCAATGTGATTTACAGCAGTCACAAGGTAGCTTAAAGGAAGATGGGGAGCTTGGCTACATGAGTCTGTGTGTGTGTGCGGGTGTGTGTATGTTGTGTGCGGGCGTGCTTATCGTCAGCTCCTCATATTTGCCACTGTGTCATTGCTATTGGCCTTTTGTGAGTCTCCAGCAGTTTAATAGTGACTGTTTATACACTTGGCTATAATTGGCTGGCAGACAGGAATTGGCAACTGCTCGCCCACAGCTCTACTAGCTGTACTTTGTTGTCATGGAGACCTTGGGTTTTGTTTTGTGCACCAAGAAGGAGGCCTGACTGTCCATTGCTGTGATTTTGCACACACACAAACATACACACACACACACACACGCACACACACACACACACACG
>NW_019525144.1:1727626-1814087 GCF_002814215.2 Seriola lalandi dorsalis
ATAGTATCTGTGAGGGGTCAGATGATCGCATTTGAGCCCTTGTAAGGTGACCAAAAATGTGACATTTTCATATATATCCCAGTGATGCCCTCACTGTGTGTGTGTGTGTGTGTGTGTGTGTGTGTGTGTGTGTGTGTGTGTGTGTGTGTGTGTTTGTGTGTGTGTTTCTTTCTAAGAGAGCGATGCCAATATAGTGTAATACAGTAAATTTAATCTTGTAAGGAATCTGTTCATATGACTTTAATCTTAAGCTGTTAACTGTAGCTCATTTTACTTTGTATTAGACAACTGACTTGCTTGGATCACATGCACACACACACACAAACACACACACACACACACACACACACACACACACACACACACACACACACACACACACAAAAACACTGCTGACCCTTTAACTAAGTTAATTGAAGTAAATGTCCTAATTTGTAGAGACACATATTGCTAAACTTGTTTTCTTGTTAGTGTTAATTGTTCCCATGTGTGAGTTTGTGTGAACAAGCTCACACACAAACATACACACATTTTTCACAAGTCCAGTATTTTATTCCTCCTCCAGGCATGTGCTGGAGTTTGATAGGTGGTTTGGCTGACTGACAGACAGTCATACTGTGTGCCACCACCATTCATCACCAGCTGTTTAGACTTCTGTGTTTTCATGGTCATAGGTTTGGGACTCCATTGTCATAAGCTGTTTAAAGCTAGAGCTAATGTGCCTCTTCCAGAGGACGGACGTTTAGCGTGTAGACAAATTAAAACAAGCATCACCAATGTAACTCTCTGGTGAATGCGCGTTATTGCATTTACTAGCATGGAATTAATGTACTTTTACCAGTGATGCTGCCAGTCAGTTGCAAACACGCCACACAGTGATACAGTATAGCCATCCAAACAGTGGTAATTGAAATGTATCCAGATATGATGCCTTAATGATATTTCAAGGAGGTACCAGTTTACACAAACACCACAATTAGAGAAGGCCCAGATGATCATTCAAAAGTATCATGTTGCTCATGATTAGCAGCAAAATTGTTCTCAAGGAAATGAGTGCATGAGAATCACGTCAGTGGAAAAGCACTCCACACAAATTACAGAGCCATTATCTGTAACAGTGCTGTCAGTATTGCAGTCAGTAGAGTCATCGCTCTAATGATAAGAGCATCAACAGACATGAAATAATATTAATCTAAAATCTGGGGTCTGGCTAATTGAAAGTAACAACTCAGTAATTTGTAGTGACTTTAAAAATAAGGAAGCTATATGTTTGTATTTGAGCACAAATTGTGTTTGTGTAAGTTAGTCAGCTATGTCAGCACATAGTTATCACTTGGATAAAATTAACACTGTTGGTAATAACACAAATCATGTGAGAATAACATCCTATTTTCACAATTGTAAGAGCGCTTTGCAGTATGTCAGCAATATAAATGATGATGTTATTAGACATGATCCATGAAATGCATCTTAAAATGAATGACTTACATCATCAGTGGCTTCTTAATTTTACTCAGTCGGTACATCTGCAAGGGAGACGCTGGAACGTCACGCAGCAATTTTGAGTGCTGCCCTGGGGTGTGTGTTCATTAATAACTGAAGAGTCAGATCCTAGAAAGCAGCAACAGTGTGGCGAGGGCCAGAGTCTGGCGCCAAGGGCAGAAGGCTGTCCAAGTCAGTTAAAGAGAGGGAGAGAGAGATATATACTCCCTGTCTTCCAAGTCCACAGTCAAACTGTCCTTCTCTATTTCACTGATTTTGTGAATGAGACAGACAGCTTTATCCCCCAGTTCTCACAGTGTGACTTTTTGAACACACAAGCATCTTTTTGTCTGTGTATATAATATAAGATCTGTTTACTTTAGAATTGCAGAGGGAAGACAGTAGACTGATCTGTGTGTGAGGAAGAAAAAATGTTGTGTCTGTGTGTCGCCAGTGTGTGCTTTTGTATGTGAGCTTTTTTGTTTCCATGTCCTCAAAATTAAAGGACTTCCCCTCTAATCTACTCAAATGTTAATCCTTGGTGAGTGATATTGCTTTTTAATCTGCATTTACATTATTTCCTTTTTTTCTCCCTCCGCCATTTATCCTCTTTGACACTTTTCTGACATTTTTATTACCATCTGTGATTATAACAAAGGTCAGCGGTCATAGAGGCATGACTATTTATCTGCACTGGACAGAGCTCAACAGTCTCCCTCCTGCCAGGGGGAGCTACAAACTGCCTGTAGGGCTGAACGTCCATTAGCTAAATGAAGCTTTCACTTACAGCTCAGAGGAAAAGGAGATTTAGATCAGTTTGCATGACACTGTGTGTATATGTGTGTGTTTGTTGTGGGCTTTACTTGTGTCTTTTGGAGTACATAATAGTTTAAATGTGATTGAAACACTCTAATAAGATTGCGTAATTGTTGCTGTGTCAGTTGAGTTCACCATTTCAGAAGTGACGTGCAAAGGTGAAACTCAACTTTCCGCGTGTTCAGACTGCAGCAAAGAGCATCTAGTAGCACATTTGGAAGTGGTTTCATCTTGTGTTTTGGCACTGCAGCGGAAATGTCACTGACTGACTGAGTGATTTACTGACGTGATGACTTCAGAAGCATCGACGGTGCAACCTGACAAACATGATAAACATTTGTCCGTAGCAAAGTATGGCGAGCATTTCCAGCTCAGTGTGACCACACCCATCACCCAATGACTGTGGTGATGATGATGATAATGATGTTCATGATAGTGCTTAAACTATTAACCGATTAACAACCGACTCATTGTAAAAGTCAGTTATCACGAAATGATGATAGCCATTTCACCAGCCATTCACAATTCTCTGACAATTAATATACTAAATGATCAATCAATCGATTAAATATGATATTTAAATGAGTGATTGATAATAAAAAGCCCTAGTCAGTGATGTAACTGCAATGCAGATGTAAGGCTGATGTGTAGAGGTATAAGAATAGATAAGTTGCAATAGTTCTTCAGATGACTTCTTGCTGACTCAGATTTGGTCAAGAACAATTTAGCATGAAATCAAAGGGCCATCAATCAATCAATAGGAGGCCAATTATGCCTTGCCAAAAAAGTTTTGCAAATTCTCCACTGAGTGCTCATTAGGAACCTTGTGCACATAAAGAAATCTATTCCTTTCTAAGCATTTTATTCTAGGACATAGACAGAAAATGATGGTGGCTCTCACTTTTACCCTTTTAAAGTCAAGTCATCTCAGACTATCTTGGACACAGTCACTCACTTGCCTGGACGCACACTTACATACTTAAGCCTCTGAGGAATGCCCTCTTTTTTTTCTTTTTGAAAGGTTGACATTTTCAGTAGCTTCTATATATGACTATCCATGTTTGTGTGTGTGTGTGTTTATGTCCCACATACCCTCTATGACTGTGCAGAAAAATGATACCCCTTTGACTGTTTGGCATTTGGCAAGTCAGAGAGGAAGAGAGAGTGAGAAAGAGAGAGAGAGAGAGAGAGAGTGAGAGTGTGTGTGTGTTGTAAGTGCACGAGGGAAAGAAAGGGGCAATGATAGAGGTGTTAGCAGTTCCTCCAAAGTCAGGATCCACAGTTCCTCTCTAACTCATCTCAGAGAGCTTGCAAGGAAGGAGAAGAAGGCAGAGACTCAGAATCTTGAGTTCCCAACCAGGGCAGTGGTGGAAGGAGGCAGAGGACCTGCGCTGATAGCTGGTGCTCCATCACTTCTATATCCAGCTTGGTCCAGCATTTAAGAAGGCAAAAGATAGAAAAGAGCAAAGACAGATTTACGAAGGAACAGAAAGCGCAGAAAGGAAAGAAGAAGGAGAGAGAGTCTAACATTTGGTTTGGAAAAAAAGGAGCAGAGAGGATAAAAACACGGTCGCGGTTTGAAACACTCTCTTAGTTTGCGGGTTTAAGAGAGACACAGCGCAGAATGGAAGAAGAGGAGGATGAGGTGAATCATTCTTCTTTATGTTTATATATGTCTGTCTCAGAGGAAACGTGTTCATGCGTGCGTTGTATAAATATATTATATTTATTATTACATGCTCCTTTCCTCTTCCTGTGCTGCTGCTGCTGACCTGTAGCTCTGGTTGATGGATCAGGCTGTTGCTGTAATGCTCACATCCAACCCGTGTGAGGAGAAAATCAGCCATGTTTTCTTAGACAGATATCGCACTTCTTCTTTTTTTAATTGATATTTTTTTAAACTGTAAATTGCCCCACTGTTAGAATTCCTTTTATCATCATGTGATGTTCATTTTCACATTTTACTTTTTTTTTTTTCCTGATTTTAATATTGTTTGAGCGAATATTTCCACTACATGAAAGATTGTGTTTATGTTCAGAGAGTGGACGCAATAATACAAATACATGTACAATATAATGCAATAACAACAGCTTGGAATATTGCCTCATAATTCACTATGAACTTTAATCAAGACATATAGTCTAAGTGTGCATTTAGCGCAGGAATATTGTATTTTCAATTTAACAGATTCAATGGATTGTGCAGTTGTCTGTATACTCTGCCTCCTATAATGTGTAATGCAGCTATTGCCCAAACTGTGTGGTCTGGGGATCAATGTATGTCATATCAGTTATGTAATAATCACTTTACCATATTTGTTTTCTTGAAGTCTTATGTCTATGTTTTCTGTTTGTTTTCTTTCCAGAATGGGTTGAATGCATTACATCTGGCAGCTAAGGAGGGACACAAAGATTTAGTGGAGGAACTGTTGGAGAGAGGGGCACCTGTTGACTCCTCCACAAAGGTGCGCACACGTATTCGTGTTTCTGTTATGCTGTATCAACCTTCCAGATATGAGCACGGCACAGTTTTATCTTTAGCCCCACTAGGGAAGATATTCGGGGAAAAAAGAGAGGAGGGAGGGGAAGAGTTATAGCTGGGTAACAGATAGACAAAAAGAGAAACGTAATATATAGTGGTATCAGTTGTGAAGTACTGGGTAAATCAGTGCGTCTGTCTTCAGCTTTGAAACCTGATACACGAGGGTGGTGGTGGATATGAGGGTGGTTTCAGAGGGAGGGAGTCATGTGAGAAGATTCTTCTAGATGGATTACTTTTTACATTTACAGTGAGATTATGGGAAATTTGTCTCTTTAACTTTGAAAGAGTTGGATTCATGATTATGTCATAAATAGGTAATTTATTTTCAGTGGAAAGGGGGGGTAAGCTGTCTGGCTGTCCAGTGCATCAGGTTTACCAGCTAGCAACAGTAAACAGCTGGCAAGGAATCTTTCGCCCTTCCTGCCCATGTCCTTGGATTGACATTAATATGATCCTTAGTATTATTCAGTCAACAGCCTCCACATCATTAAAATAAAAAACAGAAGCAAGAGCAAAACATTTGTGTGTTATCAGGCAGTGTTCACATCAAAGTTTTCTGTATCTGTCGCATCTTTTTATACTCTATCTTTTTCAGCCAGGTCAGAATTTTTAAGGTATCTGTAACCACACAGGATAGGCACAAAGACACATAACATACTTGAATAGTGGCCTTAACCCCAGTTTTCTGTGCAGAAAGGAAACACTGCCCTCCACATTGCCTCATTGGCGGGACAAAGAGAAGTAGTTCGACTACTGGTGAAGAGAGGAGCAGATGTCAATTCTCAGTCACAGGTGAGAAGCTTTTTCAGTAAAAATAGGCAATGTTAAACAATATGAAAGTGTATAACACCAAGATTCTGATTTTCACTTAAATTGTTTGTGTATATATTAATTGTCCCTACAGAATGGTTTCACTCCGCTCTACATGGCAGCCCAGGAGAGTCACTTGGAGGTGGTGAGATACCTTCTGGAAAATGAAGGGAACCAAAGCATTGCAACAGAGGTTGGTTTGTATGGAATGAATACACTTATAAACATTTTCCTTTCATTTTCTCTGAATTAATCAGAGTCTTCTTCTTGTCTTCCTCGTCTCCGCTCATCCAGGATGGCTTCACTCCGCTGGCCATCGCTCTCCAGCAGGGTCACAACTCAGTGGTCTCCCTGCTGTTGGAGCACGACACCAAGGGTAAGGTTCGACTACCGGCCCTGCACATCGCAGCCCGCAAAGACGACACAAAGTCTGCCGCACTGCTGCTCCAGAACGACCACAACGCTGACGTCCAGTCTAAGGTGAGGGAGTATAATTGCAAAATGGGAGAGGGAAGGAGAACTGGAGGGAAGCATGTAGGGAGGTGCCAGACAGTATGAGATAATTCAACTGACTGAATAGATAAATTTTCATGTTGACAGGTTTATTCATTTTATCGATTGTGTGTGTGTCCATTTAGAAATATGATCATTTTCATTGAAAGAGGCTTTCTTTTTTGTTCACTTCCTTGTCATTGCATTTTATTTTCTATTTGTGTGACCTTGTAAACTTACCCTGTGTTTTATATGAATGTTGTGATAAGCCCTTTCCCTAACAACCCAACTCCCTATTTCCCCTTTCTCTCCCTATGCGTTCTAACCAGATGATGGTCAATAGAACCACAGAGGTATACAGACTCATCACCTATCAATTGTTTCCTACTTCTCACATCTGACCATCTCTTTCAGCTCTTTTGTCCTGATCTTTCCCTAATTTAATTGAGAGTTTTAAAATCCTGCATGTCAGAATTATGTGTTATTAAAATGAATGCATGCAGCTAACTACGCTGTAATACACACTCCCGCATGGCTGACAGTAAAACACTGCGTTGTATTAATAGATCCCAGAGTATGTTAGATTATTGCATTTAAGTGCAGATTATTTGTTTTACTTTACTTTCTTTCTCTTTTTTATTTTTAAAGTTATAAAATGATTCTTTAAAATGTATTAGCATTACATATTTCTATACGTACTTACTTTCTGACAGTTTCACATCCTCATTTATTGCTCTTTTTCTAAGCTTAACCTACAGCATGTGTACTTCTGAGCATGTTAATGTCATTGTTTTTCCTCTCTGAAACACCTCGATCTTTAAGTTAACTCTGTTTTTTAATTAAATTGCACCATGTCTATCAGAATGGGAAGGTAAGGATTGAACCCACCTAAAACTGTGTACTGTAGATATTTATATATACTGCTTATATATAAATATCCATTTGTCTGTCCAAGCAGATACACATAGTTGCTTTGTGTATTTGAGTTTTGGGTTTTAATGTCTTATTTTGACCTTTGACCTTTGTGCTTCAATTTTTTTTCGCCATTTGTTGTGGGTTTTTCCTAGCGAGCATGGCAGAATTACAGGGTTGCATGCATTATGTATGGCATGTGCTATTTTCGGGTATGCTAATTTTTATGCTTCTTACAGTATCTGGTGTCTTTTTTCAGCATGCAGCCTCATCATAATACTGCTTCAGCAGTCAGGTTTCTTTTCTGCAGAAAAATCTGGTCTGTCTTTCTTTCTTACTGTCTTTCTTTCTTTCATTCTTTCTTTCTTTCTTTCTTTCTTTCTTTCTTTCTTTCTTTCTGTTTTTCTTTCTTTCTTTCTTTATTCTTACTTTTTTACTTTCTTTCTTTCTTTCTTTCTTTCTTTCTTTCTTCTCATTTCATCTTATGTTGCTCTTCTTTTGCAAGTGTCCTCCTTTTTCCTCACCTGCTGTTCCAATCGATCTTGCGTTTATTCCTTTTTTGTGTCCTTCAACCTCTGCTTCTTTCCTTCTCACCCTCTTCCTCCAACCTCTCTCCTTGTCTGTCTCAAACAGAGTGGGTTCACCCCTCTGCACATCGCGGCTCACTATGGTAACGTGAATGTCTCCACCCTGTTGCTGAACAGAGGAGCAGCTGTGGACTTCACAGCCAGGGTAGCGCCCTATCTCCACTTCTTAGCAAATCAAGACACTTTCTCAACCGCTGTCTATTAAAACCTGACGTGTGTTTGCTGAACAGTGTGTTTGCTATTGTCCATCATAACTTTCCTCATAATTTCCTAATCTAAGCCTTTACTAACTGCATTTCTCTGCAGCCTTTGAAACGTTGCACTTCCTCCTGCATGTTTTCAGATAAATAGCCTTTCCGAGTCTGGTGCACAAAATTAGTTTCTTTAAATGCAGTTGGGTAGTTAGTGATCTAACTTTCTATTATTGCATTTAATTCAACAGAAACGATGAAAAAAAAATGATGTAATGTGAATTAGAATGAGATTTGCAGTTTGTCACAACCATGAAATATATTTTTGTGAATGTGAATATGTACATTGTAGTAAACCTTCCTTTCTTTTCTTTGACTGCTTTGTCAGAATGGGATAACTCCTCTCCATGTGGCCTCCAAGAGAGGCAACACAAACATGGTGGCCCTACTGTTGGACCGAGGGGGCCAAATAGATGCTAAAACAAGGGTGAGACTCTTATTCAAAGTCTGGACATGAGATTTCATTAAACTGTGATCATTTCTGTAACTATGAACTACCCTGTAGAGACTGCTTAATAGAGTATACTCACTGCTTGTCAATGACCTCTTTTGTCAAAACAGACAAAGTGGATTCATCTCTATAGTTTGTGTATATTTATGTATTTGTGTGGTTCTGTGTGATCGTCTCTCAGGATGGGTTGACCCCCCTGCACTGTGCAGCCAGGAGTGGACATGATCCTGCAGTGGAGCTGCTGCTGGAGAGAGGAGCCCCCATCTTAGCCAGAACCAAGGTATTGTACGGCTGTGCCACTTTCCTACAATTAAATTTTCAATGTGTTATTAGTTTTCAGTTTTCCTCCTTATTGGTTCTCTTCTCTCCCACCTCTTTCTTCCTTGTATTATTTTTCTGACCTTTGGCATCTGTCCATGTATCCAAACAGAACGGACTGTCCCCACTGCACATGTCGGCCCAGGGAGACCACATCGAGTGTGTTAAATTCCTGCTGCAGCACAAGGCGCCTGTTGATGATGTCACACTGGACTACCTCACAGCTCTGCATGTCGCAGCACACTGTGGCCACTACAGAGTCACCAAGCTGCTGCTAGACAAGAAGGCCAATCCCAATGCCAGAGCACTGGTAGGCATTCAGAGGAAGTAACAACTGTACAAGCACAAAAAAAGGCATCACACAGACTCATAAACATACACACACGCAGGTATACACCAGCATATAAACATTTGCAGACAAGAGTGACAAACAGTACTGTCCATAGAGAGACTTAACATAGAAAGAAACTCTGATAGTTAGGAAAAAGACAAACAAGTATAAGAGTATAAGAGATGAACTGCTTGAAAACATACAGAAGGAAAACAGCACCATTTTCTTCTGGACTGGCGGCAATTTGTCACCAGTGGAAAAAAGTCACATAAATTAATTTATTACTCACCAGAATGTCAGTAGTACATAGTCCATAAACATGCTCCTGAAAAGTTTGAAAAATAAATAGTACTCCCATTGCTGTAGATCATACAGACATTTAGTATATACCTATTTATTTTTCACCCACTCTCTTTACCAGAATGGCTTCACGCCCCTCCACATCGCTTGTAAGAAGAACAGAGTGAAGGTGATGGAACTGTTGGTCAAATATGGCGCCTCCATCCAGGCCATTACTGAGGTGAGATTATTTTTTTGTGGGAATGTCTCAGAATAGCATCTTTCAATACACATACAATACATGCTTCTGTTTCCCTTTGCATTTAATGCTCATCCTCTCTGTTCTGTTTCTTCTTTTTTATTCTAGTCTGGCCTGACTCCCATCCATGTATCTGCCTTCATGGGTCACCTCAGCATCGTTCTCCTTCTGCTGCAGAATGGAGCCTCTCCTGATGTCCGTAACATTGTGAGTAGGGATTTGAAAGTTTATTTGTATTTGCTCAACAGTCAGTGGTCAGAAATACATATGTCACATAAGTGTTTTCATAGTGCGGCCACCTGGCAGCTGCTTCTCATAAATGTTCCGTCTTTGCTTACCAGCGCGGCGAGACAGCTCTCCACATGGCGGCACGAGCAGGTCAGATGGAAGTGGTTCGCTGTTTGCTGAGAAATGGAGCGTTGGTGGATGCCATGGCCAGGGTGAGTTAGCAAACGCATCACACGAGTTTCCTCCTGTTAATAATAAATGAACATATTTCATCCACTGGATAGTAGCTACTACATGTCAGCTTTTTACTAAATCCACAACATCTGCCTCCTTTTGCGCTTTTTGTTTCTCTCCTGTTTTCCCTCGTAACTCAAACGTGTACAATTGTTTCATCCTTCATTCACAGGAGGATCAGACTCCCCTCCACATTGCATCCCGATTGGGGAAAACAGATATAGTCCAGTTGCTCCTACAGCACATGGCCTACCCGGATGCTGCCACCACCAACGGGTACACTCCCCTCCACATTTCAGCCAGGGAGGGCCAGGTAGAGACTGCTGCTGTGCTGCTGGAGGCCGGAGCGTCGCACTCAATGGCCACCAAGGTGAGCAGAGGATAAGATGTGATGCATATAGAGACAGAGAGAAGCAGAAAACAGTCCAAAACAGTTTGAACATGTAGGTTTGAAATAACCTTTGTCTCCCTTTTTCCCCCTACAGAAAGGATTCACTCCATTACATGTAGCAGCAAAGTATGGAAGCCTCGACGTAGCAAAACTTCTCCTTCAACGCAAAGCTCTACCCGATGATGCTGGAAAGGTGAGCTGAAGATACTGCACATACTGTATATTATTTCAGGGTAATGCTATTCATTTCAGTGAGACACACCGTGCACTCTCAAACAGATGAATACAGGGAAGAACAGAACAGTTTGGAAGCAGGAAGATGAATGATGAATGCACACTGTACACACCTGTAATCATGTGCTTCCTCTTACAGAATGGCCTAACTCCTCTACATGTGGCAGCTCATTATGACAACCAAGAAGTAGCTTTGCTACTGCTGGATAAAGGGGCATCACCTCATGCTACTGCAAAGGTTCGACCAAGCATGAGAAGTACTTCATACACTCTCACACTGTTGTTTATATGTGACGCATTCTGCTACAGCAGTTATTCTGTGATCAAGCACTGCTGTTTACTTCCTGATAACCAGTTTCCTTCAACCTACTTCAACTTATTCAACCCTGGGAAAATAATATTTTCTTGTTGAGAGTGTTACATTAAAGTAGTGGTGACATAATGTGAGAGTGATGCTGAGAAGCCCTTGTTTTTTTGTTTTTTTTTGGATAGGTGTTATCACAGTATTTAACTGCTAACCTTCCTCCCTGTGCAGAACGGCTACACTCCTCTCCACATTGCAGCCAAAAAGAATCAGACCAGCATTGCAGCAGCTCTGCTGCAGTACGGAGCAGAGACCAACGTTCTAACCAAGCAGGGAGTTAGCCCTTTACACCTGGCAGCCCAGGAAGGACATGCTGAGATGGCCAGCCTGCTGCTGGGCAAAGGAGCTCACGTCAACACAGCCACCAAGGTCATACATGAACACAGACACAATTTAATACTGTCAGACACTTGTTTTGATGTAGTTCAGATGCTGCATCTATTACTAACGGTGCAAGGAGCACCGTCAGTTCTCACATTTTCACCAGGAAAGAAACATATAATATTATTGCTATAACATATCCAAATGAAGAGCAACCATTCAGAATAAGCTACAGGGATTTGGTTACAGGTTCACATGTAAAATATAAACAGGTGGACAACTGTGTGCTTTGTGTGTTACAGAGTGGATTGACTGCTCTGCATCTCACAGCCCAAGAAGACAGGGTCAATGCAGCAGAAGTCCTGGCCAAACATGACGCCAACTTGGATCAGCAAACTAAGGTACAAGCACACACATACATGCAGTACACACAAACACAATTTTAAAAAAGCATACGCAGTCAAAAACTGGAGAAGTGGAGACTCCATCGAAGATAAGGAATTTATTTAATTTTGTGGTGCATTCTTAGAAGACCGTAGTGCGCTACACAAATTATTCAGCAAGAATTTCCTCAGGCGAATGATGAATCTTATTCTGTGTGTATTCACTGCTGTAGTCTGTGTTTGCCAGCTGCTTTTTAAATGTGACTAACACACACAAATTTAGCATACCTGCCATCTACTGGCTTTTGAGAAGCATAGCAATTTCTACATTATACAGTGACATCATTCAGCAGGTTTTGTATCTACAGTATGAAGTAAGCTTGCTTACCTTTGTTTTTTAAGATGATTTATTTTAAAGGTATACCCGCTCCTAAATTATTACAGCAAACAAGTAAAACAAATCAGACAAGTTTGGAAATAACTGTTTTGTCTCTACATCATCTTCTAATCCTCTCTACACTTCAGCTGGGATATAGCCCTCTGATCGTGGCTTGTCACTATGGAAATGCAAAGATGGTGAACTTCCTGTTGCAGCAAGGTGCTAACGTCAACGCTAAAACCAAGGTAGATTTCAAATATCAAATCTGCTCAGTTACATCTGCAAACACAAGGACAAGACAAAATACAATACATTTTAGTTTTTGTATTGGCCACACAAAATCTTCTTTATTTTGTTCTACAGAATGGTTACACACCACTTCACCAGGCGGCACAACAAGGGAACACACACATAATCAATGTTTTGCTGCAACATGGAGCCAAGCCTAATGCTACTACAGTGGTAAGGAAGAAAAAAAAAATCCACTTTACTCTTATGAACATAAAAAGTTTTTGTGAACATGGAATCACACAAACCTTGTGCCCTTCTTTCTGTTAGAATGGAAACACTGCTCTGTCGATTGCTAAACGTCTGGGTTACATCTCCGTGGTGGACACACTGAAAGTCGTCACCGAGGAGATCGTCACTACCACAACGGTAAACTCCATATGTGATACCTTTAGGCCTGCTGATTTTGGACCACTTCGTTTTGCCTTACATTTCCCACAAAACCCAGTTAAAATGTCCCTGTTCTCTTTTTATTTTTCCATGACTTTAAATGGATGACACATCAGACGGTCACAGAGAAACACAAGCTCAACGTCCCTGAGACCATGACTGAGATCCTTGATGTTTCCGATGAAGAGGGTGAGTTACTCTGAACAGAACAAGCAAGAACCAGATCAGAAATATTTTTATTTCTCCACATCATACTCATTGTTTTACTAGCAAACAAATGTGCAAATACTTTTATGTTTGAGTCAGATACTGTAAGATATTTTGTGTAGCTGTTGATGCTAAAGTTGTGTATTTCATAGCTCTAAGGCTGGAGGATGAGCCATTATTTGAGATGTCTGTGAAGCTGGAAGGTACTGCAAAATGTCTGCCCTGCTCTGTCAGCTTGGTGTGGACCATATTTGTGTTCTTGTAATGGTGTGATTACATTGGTAGTGTTAATTACATTTTTGCTAAAACAATTAATTTTGAGAGTTTTGTTTCCAGCCTTTTACACTCAACTTTGTAAACCCCTAGGTTGTCTTCCTCTTGACAATCCATGAGTTTTGTTGTTGTTGTGCAGCTACATCTGCCTGATTTTACATAAGCAACCCCCTCTTGATCTAACACCTTTTTGTTTATAGGGTATAATCACAGCTTTGTTGATTGTGTTTTAATGCAATGATGGAAACAAACTGCATGAAGCGTATGGGGATGTGGATATGATCATGACAGTAGTGATGGTTATGGATGATTGAGGAATGCACTTGATGTAACACCATACTTACACAGGTACGGTGTTTGTTCTGATGAGTGAAACATGTCAAAATGAGCAAGGAGAAAATTTTACAAATTGCAGCTAGCATGTTGCAAAGTTGGTGACAGTCCCCAGACAGGAAATCCTCACATGGTTCATTGATCTGACATAGAAAGAAATAGCAGCAGGATTGTGGACCCATTTAAATAAATGCAGCCCTAAATTTTTTGTATACTATATCTCAAATTGCACATTTTTTTTTCCCAGGTGAGGACACTATGACAGGTGATGGTGGGGAGTATCTGAGAGCAGAGGATCTCAGAGAGCTGGGAGATGACTCTCTTCCAGGACACTACCTGGAAGGCCTCAGCTACATGACCCACAACCTGGACAGGTCACAAACATCACACACATTTACACACACTTAACAAAAAGTTTAATCATACATCTAACTTCATAAATGACAAAACATGTGTGAATTGGGTGATGACATATCACAACGGACAAATCAATAGATACATACAAGGACACTAAAAAAGAAAAATCTGCCGTGCTTTCCAACAGGCAGCAGCACACTCCCACTCACCAAAGTTTCCATCAGAGAGAAGGAGTTCTCATTGAAGACATGCTTACAAGCCACCAGGTGAGGATAAAACATATTAACGGTGCACTACTCATATTGTCTGGTTGTGATTTTGTTGAGTTAGCTAATCTCTGATAAACCTCTTTAACGTATCTTTAGTTTAGAGAATTTTTTATATATAATATATTTATTTTCCGAATGACTGTTGTTTGTTGGTTTGTAGGTGTCAGCGCTGTCTCGAGAGCACGACAAGGAATCCTTCCGTCTGAGCTGGGGTGCTGAGCACCTTGATAATGTGGTGTTGTCCACCAGTCTGCTACACTCTGGGTATAGACATTCATTTCTCTCTCACACACAAACACACACAAAATTACACACATGTTCACACTACTTCATGGAGTAAAAGTGACACGAAGGATATTAATTTATTCTTGAAACGAAGACTCCATCTTTCACATGCTATTGTTCGTTATCAGGAGTGTATGAGTCACCTGTGAATCAATTTTTTTATTTTTGGTTACACTTTATTTGGATAGTCTGCTTACAGAGAATTCACAGAGCATTTGTAACTTTTCAAAAAGTTATTAGTTGAGATTCAACAATTCATCTATTTTGCTCACCATAACCCTAACCAGTAAGTGGTTGATTGTTTGTAATTGTTTATTGAGTATTTGTATATACATTGTTGAACATTAGGGGAGCATTTGAATGTTCAACAAAGATTAGGGAAATGTTACAAATACTCTGTAAACTCTGTAGGCGGACTATCCAAATAAAGTGTTACCTTATTTTTCACTCCTTCAAGTCTGTGTTTTCTATTCTCCTTCTTTCTTTTATCTTTGCTTCTGTGTCTTTTTCTGTCTATGGTCAAGTTTTTCCTCACTTTTACTTATTCTTTATTCTGTTTTTGTTTATTCTCTTGTTGCCTTTTTGTGCACCTTCTTGTCTTGGCTGTGTTGTGATTGTCTGTGTGTGTGTGTGTGTGTGTGTGTGTGTTGTTGTATTTTGCTTCTAGCCGTTCCTCTCCGTGCCTAGACAATGACAACAGCAGGTGATACTCTTTATTTTGGCTACTCTCTTTGTCTTCTCTCCTCTTTGCCTTTACTTTCTTTCTCATCCACTACTAAATGGCCCATTCATTCAACATCCTATCTGTCTGCATGATTTCATAATGCATGACTTTACATTTTTCCCCGATTCAGGTTTTGTTAACTAGAGATGTTCCATCCAAGGTTTTTATCCTTGATGCAGATCTGACTCCTTAAATCTTGAGGATCTGCTGATACATAGAACTGGGATACTATTTATATTATTCTATCTAATATAACAGCATGTTGAGAATAGGTTATAGTCTTTTAACATAACACAGCCGGGCTTTTATGACAGCTGGATCCGAATTTGATGGCCCTTAAAGAATAAGGCCGGTATTCAATATTTTTCTTATTGCCAACAGATCCCATAAAAAATTCTAAATCCATAATGTGGTATTACTTCTGTAAATACTTTCCAATCTCCTCCATGCTCCAAGCCTATTTGTTCCTCATGAAGACAATAATTAAAAACTGGTATCAAATATAAAGCTCCTTTTTAAGAAAAAAAAAAAAAAAAAGACTAGTTTCAGCAGTAGATTAAAATATGTTTTGTGCACTAGTGGATATTTACAGGGCCAGAATAGTATATGTGGGACTGACTCATAATAAACTGCAGTGCTCTTTTTCAGCATAGTGAAGTCAGATGTCGCCCAGTGCAACAGTATAGCTCATTAATTTGTTACGTGTAGGTCTACAACACAGAGCAATAAACTAATACAGGCTTTGGCTACACAGATTATGCTTGTTGGATCAATTCAGTGTAAATTCTGTTTTTTTTTTTTAAATGGGGTTTGATCACAATAAGAAGAATACAGAATATTGCCAACCTTTTCTGATAGCACTCCACTCCATGTCCTGATCAGCTCCCATACTGGGATTGCAGTTTGACTATGGACATCTTTCAGTTAACATGTGTTAACATTTCATATATAGAAAATGTAAGTATAACTTTAAGCATTTGCCTGTATGAAGACAAATAATATTTGAATCATTATTCATACTTATTTGCTCCTTGGCACATAAGATCCTCAAGAAAGAATCTTGTTCAGTGCCCTCCTCATCTGTCTTGCAAGTTAAATTTCAAGTGGAATGAATCTGCAAAGGATTGAAAACAGTGAATTACAACAGGCTGGAATGAAATATTATCTACTGAGACCCGCTTTTTGTTTTACTGACTGATTTCTTAAAAGTAGCTCCTTCTGTGATTCGGTTTGACTTCGTTTGCATGGTTCTTTAACAACCACTCTATCCATTGCTGGGCCATTTTCTGTAGCTTCCTGGTCAGCTTCATGGTAGATGCCAGGGGCGGGGCCATGCGCGGTTGCCGCCACAATGGCCTGCGAATCATTGTACCACCGAGGAAGTGTTCTGCACCTACGCGGGTGACATGCAGGCTGGTGAAGAGACACCGTCTGGCCTCTATGCCCCCTATGGTGGAGGGTGAGGGGCTGGCTGGTCGCATCATAGAAGTAGGACCCACCGGAGCACAGTTCCTGGGGTAAGTGTGTGTTTGAGTGTGTGTGTTTTTGCTTGTGTGGTTGTGTTTACACAGTTGTGTGGTGTGTTCATAATTTCTTCTTCACTCCCCCTCTGTGCTGCGTACGGATCAGTAAGCTCCACCTTCCCACAGCTCCGCCCCCTCTGAATGAGGGCGAGAGCCTGGTCAGTCGCATCCTGCAGCTGGGTCCTCCAGGAACCAAGTTCCTCGGGTAGGACCATGGGTGGGGGACGCCCTATCAATCTGGAATCCTGGTCACATGCTCCCCCATATTTTTTCCACTGCGTCTACCTAAAACTATAATTTTTTGAGTTTTCCATGATAGGCTGTTATGAGTGACTCTTTTTTGTTTTTATTTTGTCACTTCCTTTATTTCTTGGTACTTCTAAATTACAAGCTTTAGTCTGAAACCACCTTACCCTTTTCCTTATTTTTCTGAGTTATCTCCATGCTTTCCTCCAGTCTCCAGTGCCAATCCCCAGACTTGTTTCTAGTTAGATGTTGTTGCTGATGTGGAATGGAAGTTTCTCTCTGTTTAAACATTGTTCTATTTACTTTTTCAATTAATGTTTATTTTTACCAAGCATGACATCATCCCGATCTTTCTGTTTTGTATCTTTTTTTTTTCTTCTCTTTTTTTAATAAGATCATGCAAAAATCAACCCAAACATTATATTGTCTCTGTTAAAGTCCAAGCTCTGCCAAACTGTTACCACATTCTTTTGAGTCCAATTTATGTTTGACTTTAATGTATCACTCCTTTTAGGCCTGTGATTGTGGAGATCCCCCATTTTGCAGCACTGCGGGGCACAGAGAGAGAGCTGGTGATCTTAAGGAGTGAGACAGGGGAGAGCTGGAGGGAACACCACTGTGACTTCACCGAAGAAGAACTGAACCAGATACTTAATGGCATGGATGAAAGTAAGGGATCTTAACTGGACTGTGATGCCAAACAACAATTGTTGATAGGGGGTTCAAATGTCACATCACAACATTTTTGATTCAGACAATACATGAAAACACTACAGCACAGAAACTTGAAGCCTAAATATGATCACATTAAGGCACAACACAGGCCAGAGAGAAATGAGTTAGAACAGAGTTTCCTTATAGATTAATACTGTGTTAACAATGGGAAGCACAAAAAAGTAGAGGACTGAAATATTGTTCCACTTTAAACTCTCATTCTCCACACTTCACACAATGAGCCCCTCATAGGATACTTATACTAAGTATTTCTCATCTTCACAGAACTTGATTCTCCAGAGGAGCTTGAGAAGAAAAGAATATGCCGCATCATCACCCGAGACTTCCCACAGTATTTTGCAGTGGTGTCACGGATAAAGCAAGACAGTCATTTGATTGGACCGGAGGGTGGGGTTCTTAGCAGCACCCTTGTGCCCCAGGTCCAAGCTGTTTTCCCTGAAGGAGCCCTCACCAAGAAAATCAGAGTTGGGCTACAGGTACATACAGTGCACTTTGCGGCCGGACACGTATCAGTGGAATTTTAAATGTTGAAGGAATCGATAAAGCTGTGACATTAATATGGTTTTTGTACATTGTTTTAGGCTCAGCCCATTGATTTGGATGTGGTGAGAAAGATTCTTGGTAATAAAGCCACATTCAGCCCAATTGTCACATTGGAGCCAAGAAGGAGGAAGTTCCACAAACCAATCACCATGACAATCCCTGTTCCCAAGAGCTCCAACAGTGATGGGCCAAGTGCAGTATACAGTGGGGAGACCCCCACTTTGCGTTTGCTTTGCAGTATTACAGGTATTGGGAATAATTAACCATCATATAAGCAAAGAATATAAAAATAAAAGTGTCAGAGTCTAACATTTAGCTGTTTGATAACAGATAGTCAAAAAATATCCTCTGTAATCTAATGTCATATGCCTGTCGTTTTTCATTGTCCCTGGAAAGCACGGATGAATCCTAGGCTCATGTTTCTGTGTTTCAGGTGGAACCACTCCTGCCCAGTGGGAAGACATCACCGGCTCCACACCTCTCACCTTTGTTAACCAATGTGTTTCCTTCACCACAAATGTGTCAGCAAGGTAAATCCTCCCTACATTTTTAAATGTGGACTTTGCAAAATCCTTGTTTTCTTTCTTTTAGGTGATTGAACATCATATCATGACTACCTAGCATACTGTGATATAAAACTCTTACTGACTAAACGCCTTGTTCATATTCCTAGGTTCTGGCTGATAGACTGCAGACAGATCCAGGAGTCTGTTAGCTTTGGCTCTCAGCTGTACAGAGAGATCATCTGTGTTCCATACATGGCCAAGTTTGTAATTTTTGCCAAGACACTGGATCCTATTGAGGCCCGCCTCCGGTGTTTCTGCATGACAGATGATAAGATGGACAAAACCCTGGAGCAGCAGGAGAACTTCACTGAAGTTGCCCGCAGCCGGGATGTTGAGGTGCAGTGTGATGGGATGATGGTGGGGGGGATACTTGATCATATAAAAGGGGTCAGGAGAGAAGTGAGAGGAGTAATACTGAATTAGCCTGTAGCCACAGTGCAAAGATATCAAGTCAAGTCAATTTTTATTTGTATTCACAACATAAGTTATCTCAAGGCACTTTCCAAATAGAGCAGGTCTAGACCTTCTCTTTATAATATTATTTACAGAGACCCAACAATTCCTACCAAGAGCAAGCACTAGGCAACAGTGGCAAGAAAAAAACATACTCTTAAGAGGCAGAAACCTCGAGCAGAACCGGACTCAGGGTGGGCGGCCATCTGCCTCGACTGGTTGGGTTGGAGAGATGGAGAGAGAGAGAGAGAGAGAGAGAGAGTGAGATAGAGATAGAGAGCAAGAGAGGAAAAGAACAAGAATGTGCAATGATAACAATATTACTAATAGAGATAGTAGCGGCAGTAACAGCATTAGTAATGTAATGGCAACTGTAGTGCTCCTGCTGATAAAATAGTAATAATAGTATATAGTAATAATAGTAACAGTAATAATTATCATTCTTAATGATAGTAAATTTTAGCAGGTTTAGCAGCAGGTGTTAAACAGGATCATGGGGGCCATAGGTGGTTTGCAGTTGCAGATCCAGACTCTACAGCTGCAGCTCTGGCGGCGGGAGGACCTGCGGAGAGTAACGGGAAGGAGAAGGAAGAGAGGGAGGCACACAGCCTGGGCGCTCATGTGCTTGAGGGAAAAACAGTTAGAATGATGCAGTGAATTTCAGAAAGTTCACAGTGATCTCGTCGGCAGGACAACCTGGACTATACTGTACTGCGTTTATTGATTTATTGAGACTCTGCAGCCAGCAGATGTCTTTTTAAGTCAGACAGGACCCCTAAATTCTGGGAACAGAGAGCACGAAATGGAGTATAAGGTTTAAGCAGATCAGAGAGGTATGAAGGAGCAAGTCCATTTAGAACCTTATATACCATCAAAAGCACCTTCAAGTCTGGTCTGATATGGACAGAAAGAAGGATATAAGGAGAGAGTCTGGTTGTAATTCATACAGCTCAAGTCTTTAAAAACCACAATACTCTTTTCAAATAGACATTAAAGGTTTGTTTGAATCATGAAGACAACTGTCAATCCACATGCAGGTGCTGGAGGGAAAACCTATATTTGCTGACTGCTTTGGAAACCTGGTGCCTCTTACCAAGAGTGGACAGCACCACATGTTCAGCTTCTTTGCCTTCAAAGAGAACAGACTGGCCCTCTTCATCAAAGTATGACTACCCACTGGATAAAAATGTCTCAAAATACTAAAGATTTACTCAGTGGTTCAGAAATGTAATAATGGGCTGCATTGTTGTTTCACTGATGTACAGATAAGAGACACAGCACAGGAGCCATGTGGTCGCCTGTCGTTCACAAAGGAACCACGGACATACCGTACTCTTAACCACAATGCAATCTGCAACCTTAACATCACCCTCCCAACATACTCAAAGGTTAGTTTGAAAATAATTAAGTTTGTGTATGTAACTGTAATATATTATTTCTTCCAGTAACTACAGTGTTTGCTTTCCCTCATTTGCATTCTTCTCTCTAGGAGTCTGATTCAGACCAAGATGCAGATGATGAGGTAAATAAAGTTCACTTCATACAATAGTAGAACAAAGAAACAGTAATATCATACTTAGGTTGAAGCTAACGATACCTTTGTGATCTTCTTTCTACAGAGTGAGAAGAGTGACAAGAAATGTAAGCTGATCTCTGTTGTTTGAAATAGATCAAATAATTGCATGATATAGGTCCATGCATTTCAGACATTTTACATTTCCAATGGTCAGTGTTGGTAGTGAGGGTACCAGTGTATAGTTTGTATGCAATTATATATTACTCAATAATAACAGTCTAAATTGGACATGAAACACAAAATTTACTGGTAATAAAGGTTGTAAAGGGCAGAAATATGAAAAATGTTATGTGCAAAGAGATGCACTGACTGATGTATGTTGCTTTCTGTTTGGATTGACCTTGCTCTCTTATTTTGCTCTACTAACACTGTATAGTTACGTGTTTGTTACTGGCAGCTGTGCTATGGCTGATGTACTCCACATTCCCCTCACTCCAAACCCCACTGACTTTCTCCCACCCTTAACATTTTCATTTTCTCTAATTGCTATGAACTTTTGTGTTTTTTATGAATCATAAATGAAGGTCAAATTAATACTTTTTATCCAAATGCACTCAGAATCGCTTTGATTTTCAATCTATTTGTGTTAAAATTTCATTTTACCTTAAGAAGATTTATGGTTTGTGGTCATGATATATAAGAAGTATTCATTTTGACCAATTATTATTCTCCCAGATTACATTTCATAACAGTTTTACCAGTTGCATGCTGAAAAACTTCATTCTTTTCATACAGAAGTAATTGACAAACAACATGGTGTTGTTTGTTCTTTGCTTAGGTGTGTACATTTTCATCATCATTATGTTATCTTCATTTTGTGTGATTTTGGCTACTGCTATTTTTACACATTTCTTCTTCATTTACCACTTCTCTTAAGTTGCTTTCATTCATTGAGTTGTACTATTAATCAAATCCAATTCTACTTTACATCAATTTACACCACCTCATTTTTTGTATGTGATCTAATAAAGGTCACAAAACAAGTAAATGAACTATATAATAAAATTAAATAAAGTTTTAACTTGCAATGATTTTTGATACCACAGTCACTTCATCTAACATAAAATGTGCCCATTTTTAGTATTTTACTATAATATATGATATAATTTTTCAAAGTTAAATGAAGGAAGTAAGTAATTTTCAAAAGTTTAAAACACACACAAAATCCAGTGACAGTAACCTGATTACTAATTACACCTCTTCTTACTAAAATCCCTATTAATTTTGTATTCAAAGTTTATTATATTTTCTTTGTTTTAATACTTTAATTTGTAGGCAGACATGACTCCTCATGTCAGCAACAATCTTGAGAATTTTTGTTTGTCTGTTATCTATTACCTTCCTGTCCCTTTGTTCCATGTGTAAGTTTCTCTGTTCGTTTCTGGTTCAGTTTTGTGTTAAATTTCTGAATATGCAGTCAAACAAATTAGATGAACATTATTCCTGCCCATACTCTACCTGTTTTGTTACTCCTCCTGGCTTTGCTTATGCTGTTGCTGCTCTACTCCCCTCCAAACTCTTCTGGATCACTTTGTCATCTCCTTTTTGGTCTTCTTTTCAAGACTCCGTTATCCTCTGCTCTGTCAGTCTTCTTCTTACTCTGTGAACTGAAGATGGATTTTTGATGGCAATGTCTTGATCATAGTTTTCTGATGTCTCTCTTCCCCACTTCATTTGTCCCTTATGTTCTTTACCCTTTTTGGTTGTGATTTTCTTAATTGAAGATGATGAATCTGAATCAACTGAGACATTCTCCCTGAGAACTAACCAACCTCTTGACCCTGCAACCCTTGCAAGCCCGGACCTTCTCTCAGACATGTCGGATGTCAGAATGTCTGTCATTTTGACTGTAGAGCAAATGAATGAAGAGGGAGCTGAAGCTAGAGGGTTGGAAGAGCATTTGGTCATAGTGGAGCAGTTCAAAGACAGGCTGGAAAAGTTTGGGGAGACTCAAAGAGATGGAATAAACATCACTAAACAGGAAGTGCAACGATTTGATGCTAAAAAAGACAAATGGGGTTCACTCTGTGAGACTGAGGCTGACATGAGGAATTCCCTTGTCGAAGAACCAGTCATACAGGAGATTTGCATCGAGAGGAGGACTTCAAGTAGATCTGCCACAGAGGCCAGGGACATGACAGACATGGTCTCACACCTCAGTATGGACATAGAAGAATACTTTGAACAAAGCCCTGTAATGATGAGTGGTTCTCAAGAAGATCTTGTCCAAGATAGATTTGAACAGGTTGTTGTAAAGCGTGATGGCAAACGGCGTCCCCCAGATATCAAGAAACCTATTAGGAAGAAACTTAGAGACAGAGAACGTTCTAGATGTAGCAGCTCCGAGGGAGAGCTGGAAAGGATGAGCTCTGAGGAGTCTTTAGATGGTGATGTTGTTCTTAAGGAGAGTGGCCTTGTACCCACCACAGTTATCGATCCCCCAGCTTCTCCTTTAGTGGTTGAAACACCTATAGGATCTATAAAAGACAGAGTTAAAGCTTTACAGAACAAAGTTGAAGAGGATGAGGTGCAAAAAAATAATCAAGTTCTAATACATGAGGCAAAATCTTCTATCACCACAAAGATGACGGACAAAGACATGCCAGAACTTCCCAAAGTTCCCAAGTCCCCTGAATCTCCCAGATCTCAGACAGAAAGATTAGAGGAGACTATGTCTGTTAAGGAGCTCATGAAAGCATTCCAGACTGGGCAGGACCCATCAAAAAGTAAATTTGGGCTGTTTGAACACAAAGCCATGGATTCTTCTAGTATTTCAACATTTCAACATCCTACGCAGGAGCCAAAATCACAAATCCAAACTCAGAGCCTCACAATTGTCCATCAACAGAGTGATTTCAAAGAATGTGACAAAACAGACTTTGAGGATGAAGCAGCAAGTTTAATGAAAGATAACTCTGAGGAGTCACAGTTAATTTCAGATGGTGCTTACTTTAAGAAGACAGTTGAATTTGTTGATACAGTTCAATGCGATGATGGAAAGGTTAGCCCACGGAGAGAGACACCTGAGAAGGAGACTTTGTCTGTGAAGAAGCTGATGAAGACATTCCAGACTGGGCAAGATTCTTCAGAAAATAAAGCAGAGATTCTTGAACCGATATCAGTGGCTGATTCTTCTATTTCAACATTGATGTCTGAATCAGCAGACTCTGAGGAGATACAGAAACCTGAGCAAAATCTTCCACAGGAACCAGAATCACAAATCCAAACTCAGAGCCTCACAATTTTCCATCAACAGAGTGATGTCAAGGAATGTGACAGAACAAACTTTGAAGATAAACCAGCAGGTTTAATCAAAGTTAACTCTGAAGAATCACAGTTAATTTCAGATGGTGCTTACTTTAAAAAGACAGTAAAATTTGTTGATACGTTTCAACGCGATAATGGAAAGGTTAGCCCACAGAGAGAGACACCTGAGAAGGAGACTATGTCTGTGAAGGAGCTGATGAAGACATTCCAGACTGGGCAAGATTCTTCAGAAACTAAAGCAGAGATACTTGAACCGAAATCATTGGCTGATTCTTCTATTTCAACATCGATATCTGAATCAGCAGATGCTGAGGAGATACAGAAACCTGAGCAAAGTCATCCACAGGAACCAGAATCACAAATCCAAACTCAGAGCCTCACAATTTTCCATCAGCAAAGTGATGTCAAGGAATGTGACAAAACAGACTCAGAGGATAAATCAGGAGGTTTAATCAAAGATGACTCTGAGGAGTCACAGTTAATTTCAGATGGTGCTTACTTTAAGAAGACAGTAAAATTGGATGGAAAGGTTAGCCCACTGAAAGAGACACCTGAGAAGGAGATTATGTCTGTGAAGGAGCTGATGAAGACATTCCAGACTGGGCAAGATCCTTCAAACACTAAAGCGGTGCTTTTTGGACCGAAAGCAGCTTCAACACTGATATTTGAATCAAAAGATTCTGAAGAGAGACAGATACCTGAGTCCAGTCCTACAGAGGAGCCAAAATCACAAATCCAAACTCGGAGCCTCACAATTTTCCATGAACAAAGTGATCTCAAGAAGTGTGACAAAACAGACCTTGAGGATGAACCATTAAGCTTAATCAAAGCTAACTCTGAGGAAACACAGTTTATGTCCGATAGTGTTTATCTTGAAAAGAAAGTAAAATTTGTTGATACAGTTCATTACGATGATGGAAAGCTTAGCCCACAGAGAGAGACTGTGTTTGTGAAGGAGCTGAGACATTCCAGACTGGGCAAGATTCTTCAGAAACTAAAGCAGAGCTTCTTGAACCGGAATCAGTGGCTTCTTCTAGTAGTTCAACATTGATATCTGAATCTGCAGAGATACAGACACCGGAGCGAAGTCCTACACAGGAACCAGAATCACAAATCCAAACTCAGAGCCTCACAATTTTCCATCAACAGAGTGATGTCAACATATATGTCAAGACAGACTTAGATCAACCAGTTAGTTTAATCAGCGATAACTCTGAGGAATCACACTTGATTTCAGATGGTGATCACTTTGGAGTGCGAACTGATACAATTCAATTTGATGATGGAAGTGTTAGCCCTCAGAATGAGGAGCAAGCATTCTCAGGGAACGGCCTATACACGATGCAATTAAAGGAACCAGTCATAAGCACTGGTAGGAGTTTATCTGAAGACATACAGATAAGCCCTGATCGCAGACCTTCTGAGGACTTCAGTGCTGACATCAAGGCTGAGTTGGAAGAAAGTCCTGAGTACCAGCTGTTCAAGCAGACATCAACAGCTGCAGACGTGAGCTATCAGTTGGAGCCACCTGAGAGGGAGACCCTCGGTGATGATTCTGATATGAATCTAGCATCCTTTTCGAGTCCCCGTATACAAAGCTATTTTGGGAAAGGTTTTTCTCTTATGGAGAATCAAATGAGAGATGATGATCTAAGTCCTGAGAGTTCCAAGCATGAAGGCTTGACTGATTCCTCAGACACTAGTGTTGCTATTAGGACCCCTCATTCCAGCTCAGGAGACAGCGAGAATTATGAAGGACTCACATTGACCCGTCAAATGACCAATGAAACGCTTACTTACTCTGCTAAAAGAGGCGAAAAGTACACCATACCTTCACAGGAGGAGAAAATTCATGAGTCATGGAAGGACAATACAACAATTACTCATGGAGGCAAAACATCTTTAACACAAACTGACACTGAAGTACTAGATGTCAAAAATGAGGAGTCACAACTTAAAGAAGTACACACTGAGAAGAAAACATCCAGACAGGAATCCAAGACAGTAAAAGATATGTCAGGGATGTTATCCTTATTGAGCAGTGACTTGGATCAGTATGTTCAAGATAGGCCTGTTGTAAGCCAGCCACCAGAAGAGGATATTGTGCAGGAGAAATTTGAACAAGTCATTTTAATAAAAGACAAAGATAAAGAAACTCTCACGGTTGTCACTCATGAAAATAAAGGAGCAATAATGGATGGAACAACAAAACCAATAGATCATGTAACAATGGCAGAACATTCAATTACAAGGGGAGCTGAAGAATTGAAGGACGAACACAAAGCATCTAACCAAGTAAAAGATTCATCAGAGATGTTTTCAGTCATAAACAGTGACTTGGATGAGTATCAAGAGCCTAGGCCTGTGGCTGATCGACCAATAGAAGAAAATAATGTGCAGGAGAAATTTGAAATTTTACCATCTTTCACTGATGAAAATAAAGGAGTGACACTGGATAACACAGCAGAAGAAACAGATTGTGCTGGATTCAAACATACAGTCACAAGGGGAGGTGAAGAAGTGGTGTGTGAACTTAAAGTAACCCACTCAAATTTGACTGAAGAACTACCAATGAAGGAGGAATGGGTAGAGAAAAAGACTTCATACCAACGATCTACAAAAGTAAAGGAGATGTCAGGCATGATGTCACTGCTGAATAGTGACTTGGACCAGTATCTAAAGGACAGGCCAGTAAAAACTAGGTCTCCAGAGGAGGATGTTATCCAGGAGAAATTTGATGAAGTGGTGTGTGAACTTAAAGAAACCCACTCAAATTTGACTGAAGAACTACCAATGAAGGAGGAATGGGTAGAGAAAAAGACTTCATACCAACGATCTACAAAAGTAAAGGAAATGTCAGGCATGATGTCACTGCTGAATAGTGACTTGGACCAGTATCTAAAGGACAGGCCAGTAAAAACTAGGTCTCCAGAGGAGGATGTTATCCAGGAGAAATTTGATGAAGTTATTCTCACTAAAGTACGAAAATCCTCTAGTGAGGAGCAAACGATAACAGTATGTGAAAAAACACAAATAGTAGCTGGTATTAATGTGGAGGATGAGATAGGTGGAGAGACATATGAACAGATGCAGACTGATGTGGTTGAGGTCCAAGAACTGACACCGAGTTCTGTATTGGAGACACCATTCCAAGAAGTCTGTATCCAGAAAAGGACACACCAACAGTGTTCAACTGAGAAGGATATGTCAGGCATGTTGTCACTTCTCAGTAGCAACTTAGATCAATATCTCAAGGAAAGGCCAGTGACAATACAATGTCACCCTGAAGAGGACCTAGTCCATGAGAGCTACAAACAAGTTATACTAACAACAAAAATCTCTCCTGAACATAACATGATGTCACCAGAAGATACAAATGTAGACATTGTGGACATAAATGAAAAGGAGGTTTTGGAAAGTGGGTGGCAGGCATGTTACCATGAAGATGAAGGCCCAAAGAGTTTCTTATCTGAGGAGGGTGAGGCTAAACTCTCACGTCTCTCAAGTGCAGTGTCACATTTTAATGACTCTACTGAAGGGATGGTGGACCTTACAAAGTCATATGCAATAAGTGAAGACTGGAACAATGACCATAAAGATGTGAGTGTAGTTCCTGCTCATTCAGTTCTCGAAACATACACATTTTCACAACTACCAAGTAGTTTTAACACACCACGACGTCCGACTGATTTGGAGAACCTAAACACTGTGGTTTTTGATGACCCAGCTAAAGAACCATGTCATCAGGATTCACTAGAGGCCAGTCCTCTCATGGAGGATAGATCTTCAAAAAAATCCCCTGATTCAATTGAACCAAGCCCTATCGGAGAATCCCCATGTCCAGACTCTCTTGAGGGAAGTCCCACTAAATCGAAGGACTCAGAACCTCAGATGCCGACCAAGACAGCTGTGTATGAAGACTATGCATCCCAGCTCAAAGCGTGTTTTGCTTATGACAAAGATGTTTACAGGGATGAAAGTGAGCAACATGAGCAAGAAAACACTGGTGAGAATATCCAAAGAGAAAGTGAAATTGAAGAAGACAAATATTCCAACTCAGCAATGGCAGTAACTGATGGCAACATGTCCTCCGACCCCAAAATTTGTGATAGTGAGAATCTTCACATGCTCATAAGGCAAGACTCTCTCGACACAGATGAAAGTGGGGATGATATAATTCATAAACAATTCACCCCAGAAGAGGAGATGTTTAAAATGGCTGCAAAGATCAAAACATTTGAGGTGATGGAACAGGAGGCTAAAATGAAGAGAGATGCATCTTTAGAGACAGGTGATCACAAAGACGACGAGCTCAATCTAACATTTGGCCCAGTTACACACTCTTCCTCACAGGATACACTAGACGAAATCTCTGAACAATGTGTGACACAAGACACTCACACACTTATTGAGACAACAGATATTACCTTGAGCATTACAGAGCAGGTAGAAATTCAGTCACAACTAAAAACTACTGGATCAACTGATAGTTCATTGTGTTTAACTGCAACTCAGAGAGAGGAGCCTGATCCAGGAAGTGAGGAGCCTGTGCCACTGTTAGCAGAAAGAGAAGTTCAAATACACAAAGATGAAGATGCCATAGAGGGTGACCAAGCCTCACTCAGTGACACACATTTTTCAGCCGGGGTGACAGATGAGCACCATCCAGAGGAAGACGAAGTGAAGTTACCACCGAGAGATGATTCAGATTTTGTCAGCAGACCTCCGACTATGGTGTGTGCTAAAGAACTAGAATATGTTTTCCCAGGTTGTGAGGGTGACGATGTAGCCTTCGATGCACAGGTTGAGGCTGAGAAACAGATTAATCTTTTTCCTGCAGAGGACATACAAACACCTCATAAAACACCTGTTCGAATTCCAGGTGACGAGACAAGCCCTGATCCGTTTCAGTTTCAAGAGGGGAAGCTGTTTGAAATGACCAGAGGGGGAGCTATTGACATGACAAGAAGAAGCTTTGATGAAGAAGAGGAAGGATATGCACTTCCTCACATGGGGGAACATCCAGTGGATGAAGTTGTGCCAGAGGAGACTGGGGAAGGTCAGTCAGTCAGAATATCTGTAACTTTAGATAATAGTGATTCTATTACTGACACAACCCTGCAAGAGATCCCAAAATCATCCCTGACTCAGGGCGCCAGTGATGAAATTCCTACACCTAAACCCAGAACTCTCATGACACCCTCAAGTAAAAAGTCAGAGAGTGAAAAGCCACTTTCTGAAACTGATCTTGGCAGCTCCATAGAGGTTCACCTTGGTTCCCCCAATGCTTTGGAGAGACTAACCAATGTTCAAGGTGAGGTTGGAACCCTTGAAAGCCTTGGTCTGGGCTATCTAGACTCTACCATAGCTGACCTTCAATCAGACACATCCACAGTTGGCCATGCAGTGTACTCAGAGCAGAGCCACGATTCCCCAGACTCCTCTAATGATGATGATGATGAGGAGGAAGATGAAGAAGACCAGTGCTCAGTCATAGAGATGTGTCTTCCAGCTGCACAGGGTGGCATCCCAGCATATCATCAGGATTCACCCCCACCTTTGGCAATCAAACCAAGCGGCACAATAAAAAAGACTTGCCATTTCAAATCTGAAATAATCTTGAAAGACTCACCGACATTCGAGCTTGATCATGTTCAAAGAAAAGCAGAAAAAAGCTCAGCCTTGGATCGTAGGACTAGATCTGAGGCCGATAGTGACACAAGTAAAGCCTCTAAAAAAGACAGAAGGAGTTACTCTGACAGTAGTCAATCCACTCATAAATCCAAATTCGCCCCCTCCAAACTTCCTGTCATGATGCAGCAGAAACCTCTAGCTCACCGCATCTCTTCCTCCTCTCCCCAAAAGAAAGAAATCCACATTTCCAAGACTACAGAAACGTCTGTTAGGTCTTCTTTGGATACTGATGATATAAGCAGTGCTAGTCACAGGAGTCCAGATTCTGTTATTTTCAAATATGAGATCCCAGCATCGCACAGTTCCGACTCTGATGGCAATCCGTTGCCAGGTGTGCAACCATCTTCTAGGAAAGAGGATGTATTTGAAACAAGGCCTACCTGGGATGACATGGTGGAAACTCAGATGCAGAGAATCACCGATGACCATACTCCAAAATGTACGTCAGGTATGGCCATACCTCCATGGGCTTTTGCTTTTCTATCTCTTCTCGGCTGCAAGACCCTTACTCCTCTTCTTAAGAACACAATGTCACCATTAGTCATTTTGTGTAGTTTTCACGTGTTGTGATTTGTCTTGTTCCATCTTTCATTGTGTTTTCTTGTCTGTATTTTTTTTGTATGTGTATGTGTGTGTGTGTGTGTGTGTGTTTGTGTAAGTGTGTGTACACGCGTGTGTGTTTTGTGTATTGGTAAGTTACTTTTCCATCTGTGTTTGTGTATATGCAATCTCAAGATTGGCCATGTTGGTTGAAGATGTAGTAGCTTTAACAATTTTGCTGCAGACTTCCACAACTAATACAGCATTACTAATGTTAGCTTGCACCTTGCTTAATAAGCACATTAATGCCATTGCTTACACTAATGATTAAAATAGAATTGATGTGCTAATTATGACCAAATAATCATAGTTCATAAACAAGCCAGTTCCTGCGAAGAGTGACAAATCCAATATTTATGTTATCATCCATGTCACCATCACAGATCCACAATTAATTTCAGAGTATTACAGGCCATAACATAGTGTCCTCAGGAAATTATATTATACATCTACACTATTGTACATTACTGGTACCTGCAATGTGATAAAAGTTTTACTTTGAGATATAATTTATACCTTGAACTGCAGACCATGACATGAAAATTTAATGTTTGGCTTTGGTGGCATATTTTAGTGGATTGGCAGGATGATGCTGACAGGAAAGAGGAGACATTGGCTATCATTGCAGATCTTCTTGGCTTCAGCTGGACTGGTAAGCTGTCAAGTGATATAATTATTTTCTTTTTTAAATTTAAATTTCAAAATATTTAATTCAGATTTTTGGGAAAAGCAATATGTGGTGCATTTTATTTAATTTCAAACTGATATATTTGTAAGCAGAACTGTGGGAATAGCTGAAAATGCTATAAAAGACTATCCATGTTCTAGCAGCAAAACGCAAAAAAATGTGATTCTGGATTTTTTACATTTTCATCCATTGTTTTGTTATTTATCACCCTATAGAGCTGGCAAGAGAACTGGAATTCAGTGAGGATGATATCCAATTATTGAGAACAGAGAATCCTAATTCCCTCCAAGAGCAGAGCCATGCATTGCTGCAGCGCTGGGTTGAGCGGGAAGGTAAACACGCCACAGGTAAATGCCATTTTAGTCAAATAGATTTCAATTTACATTTCACTAATATTGGTCAGTGCAGTACTTCAAATCCTGTAAACATTGCGTATTTGTTTGAAGATACTGAAGGCACTATTAGCTTTTTACTTTGATGCACTGAGAGCAATTGTTTGAGAACACCCTGTTAAATGAATGTATTTTGTCTTTGGTTTTGAACCTATCAGTTGTAGACCTACAGTATATTCATGCTGTAGATCAGTGTAATATTACATTTCCAATTTTTAAATAATTTCTTTATTGTGTTCATTGAATGCCTACTGTCTATTAATGATTGATAAATCCTTCCACAGAGGATTGTCTGATTAAGAGACTAACCAAAATCAACCGCATGGACATCGTCCATCTCATTGAAACCCAGATGAACAAGTCAGTTCAAGAGCAAACATCTAGAACCTATGCAGAGATAGAGAAGACACTGGATCATAGTGAAGGTAGCAACACTTCTAAACACTCAATTCAGCAATTTCTATCTGTTTTTCTTGCATTGTTATTCATCACATGTGTATTTTTCAGTGTCAGTAGCCCTATCTTCAGTGCAAGAGGATGCAGACAGCCCCAGAGTCGTGAGAAAGGTGGAGTCAGATCGCAGACCACCCCCAGCTGTTTCCGAGGAGGACCTCTCAGTTGCTTCCCTACTGGATATTCCTTCCTGGGCAGAGCCTGTTGGACATACCCACTCAGAAAGCATGCATGGTGACCTATTGGAGGAGCTCGAGATCCCACAGTAAATAAATCATTTGTAATGATACCTGAATCTGCAAGACACAACAGTGTAATGTGGTGTCACATTATTTGTCTCACTTCATTTGACATCCATAGCACACACCAGCCATGCCATATAGGCAGAAAGACATAAAGTAATCAAAACTGCTGTCTTTCCGGAGGTCAATATTTCCCAGCATGTCGATGGTAGGAAATAAAACTATGCCACATGCTGATGCTTACATAGAACGTAGATGGTGCAGTTACTTGCATCACAAATAATAACAAATAAAGGATGTTCCCCTTTTGTCTTTTTTAGATTAGGGCCTTGATTTAATCACATTCATGCAAAGTATTATTTTGTGACCTAGCCCTTTTTTTGTGTTACAGTGAATTGAACCCTAACCTGTGGACCTCTGAGGATATAATTACACCTGAACCTACATGTTACGACAACTCAGATGAGCAAGTAAGTACGCTTCCCACTTCAAAAGAAGCAGTATTGGGAAGCCAAACAATTAAGGCTTATGACTCCAAAGTGAAAGACCAGAAAAGCTGCAGTGTTGAAGTTCATTTCGGCAGGCCTTTCCAAGGTGGCACTCAGTACCAAGTCAAAGATGACTGCAGCCAAACCTTACCATTGAAGCAGTGTGATTGTGAAGATGGGCAAGGGCAGTCACCTGAAATTCTGAAGTTATCATCATCTATATTTGTCAGAGACTTTAGTCTGAGCCTATCAGAGTCCGACCACGCTGAGACGGACTTCAGTGAACTTTATAATGAGTTTAGCTATGCAATACATCTTGGCGATACAGATACAGCTAAAACCATTGTCAAAAGTATCTCTGACCCTAGCCTGTTAGCATTGCCACCAGAGGACCATCAAGCAACTCTGGCCATGACTGAAGATGACACAGACACAGATGTAGCTCAAAAAAGCAGGCTGTCTCAGAAGTATGATGAGGTCACAGCCCAATTCTTCAGAGTACCGTATGGTCATGACAAGATCCCACAGGTTTCATGTATGGACCCGAGCTTCCAACTCTTCAAGTCGAGCAAGGAAGAAACCACGAAACCTCAAACACGCAGTGATGGGTATCCAGATTACATGCCCTTCATTGATGATAGTGATGCTGTCCAGTCAATCACAACAGCTAAGTACAGCATGGTGAAACCATTCAAAGTGAGGGTACCAAAGACCATATTGGCACCAAGTCAGACAATAACTGACCCTGCTCACATGGCTTGTGACTCAACTGATAGGTACCATACTTGGTGTTCTGTTAGTTCAGAGAATGACCATGTCATAGTCAGTGAAAAGTCATCCTACATCACTGAGCAAAAGATTGCCTCTTCCAGCCTTTTCCTGCCTATCACCAGTTTCACGCCACAATCACCTGAGCAAGATGTGGCATTACCTTTAACTTTTAGAGAGTATAGGCCTTTGACCCCTGATTCTGTAGCATCTGAGAGACAGTGTAGTTCATTTTCACCTGTTAATGAAAGGGATCTCCACCCGGCAGAGGCATGGATATTAAATGACTCCATAAATAGATTGTCATCCCCAGAATCTGTCATGTCAATCAATGATTATAGGGCAATGTCACCTGACTCTCCTCGGGGGGAAAGAAGGGTCTTATTTGCAGACTTTTCCACTATATGGGATGACAGCCGGGCACTGTCTCCAAGGTCTGATGCATGTAGTTCACCTGAAATTAGAATTAATTTCACTGAAAATATTTTAACAGCCCATCAGTCACATGCAGATAAACGCAAACCACTGTGTGGTTCGAAAGATTTTTCCTCTGCTGCAATTCCACACTCCTTTTGTTCTGAGTCCCTTGAGTCTTGGAATAAATATAGGCCATTATCTGCTGACGCTCAGTTACCTAAATATAATCAACTTATGACTGAAGGTGCACAGATAAAGGGAGAGTTAAGAGCATTCTCACCTGGGACATCAAATATTGAGTATGATGAAATTTTTCATGAAGATGTTACTCCTGATGAAAGAGCATGTTCACCTGACCCAATTATATCTATTCATGGATATGGATCTTCAGAAAAAGATTGTCGACCGTCTACCCCGGAATCTCAGACTTCTCAGTGCAGTTTTTCTTTCCTTGAACTCTTGCTCTCAGAAACTGTCCGTGCTCAACTTTTGTGTCAATATTGTGATTATTATTTAGAATATTCAGGAGGAAGTCTGACTTCACCACCACTGTCAACTCCGTACAAAATAGTCTGCAGTGAGGGAATTGCTCAGAGTAGGCCCTTGACACCAGAATTTGTAGCTTCAAATCATAATCCTCCTGTCACTCAGGAATCTCTCAAATCAAGTTATCTCCCATTTGACTATATGGACTATTCTATGAATGTTCTTTCATCACCTCTTAATGAATGGTGGGATGAAAAAGGTGCCACAAATGAAGAAAATGCACCACTGTTTGCTGTTTCAGATGCAATGTGTCTTACACATTCACATGTCAAAAGTATCCAGAATGAAGATTCAAGCGGTTCAAGTAAAAACAAAGAGTCCTTTCAAGTTGCACCACTGTCAACTGAAACCCCAAGAAAAGAGGGGGAAAGTAGTGAATCTTTTCTTGATTACTGGTTTTCTAAATTGAAGCCACAATCTCTTGAATCTCTACCTTCACCAAATCAGTCAAATGATGATGTAACAGACATTGAACAAAAAACCTCGGACGACAATGAATTGAGAGAGTCCCAAAATATGGATGGGGGAAAAGAATCACCAGTAAGAAAGTCTTGCTCATATCATAAATACCAGGAACAATCTCTGCAACCCTGCCATGTGTTCGAAAACGAATCATTATCCAAAGCAATTATATTCAAGTTTGTTGAAAGGCCTAAATACATTTTGGAGATTCCAAATAAAATGAATCCAACATCAAATGATATCTTTGAAGATGGCAAGACAAAATTAAGTCCACAGTCCAATATATCAAGCATGTTTACAGGAACATATGATGATTTATGCCTTGAAAAAACATTTCATGAAACCAAAGGGGATTCTCCAATATTAGCATTATTCACAGACTTGAAAGCGTCCTCACCAGAATCAGTGGAGTCAGTTAACCAGAGACCCTTGGATCCTCAAATTCCATTTGGCCAGGTGAAGAGGCAACATTGTAACTACTACTTAGAGCACACTGACAGTAGACCAGTATACCAGTATTCCACATTTGGTCACGAGGAATTGTTTGATGATAAAAGAGCAGTTTCGCCAGATTCACTTACTTCATGGGTTGAAGGCGCAAAAGTAAGTGTGAACGCATCCCAACCACTGTCTGCTGGAAGACCTCTTTCATATGCAGATGTTGTTCAGGGCTTTGCACATGAAAAACCTGCAGAAACTTTGTTGAGCTGTAGACAATTTGAATTCACACCTGTTTGGCCTCTGTCAGATAGAGAGTGCACTGACACATCCACAGACCATTGGGACACCGAGTTGAGGCCGCATTCTCCCGACTCTGTGGTGTCGCAAAGTGAACTCAGACCCCTCTCTCCCGACTCACCTGTCCCTCAGTACAGATCCCCCCACATGGCTTACGATGTGGACTTCTCAGAGCACAGGTCGTTTACACCAGAATCAACCATTTCAGACTGGGAGGGCACTGATTTGTGTCTGGAAACATTGTTTGACGAGAGCAGGCCAGACTCCCCACAGTCAGTTATATCAGACTTTGAACTTGAGAAGTTGTTTAGTAGCAGGGCGTTGTCACCAGAATCTGTGTCTTCTGATTTTGACTTTTCGCTCCTGCAGAACTGGTTGGAAGACTTTAGATCATCCTCCCCAGAATCTGTGTCTCAAAGTGAACTCAGGCCCCTCTCTCCTGACTCACCTGTCCCTCAGTTCAGATCCCCCCACATCACTTACGATGTGGACTTCTCAGGGCACAGGTCTTTTACACCAGATTCAACATTTTCAGATTGGGAGGGCACTGATTTGTGTCTGGAAACCTTGTTTGAGGAGACAAGGCCGGACTCCCCACAGTCAGTTTTATCCGACTTTGAACTTGAGAAGTTGTTTAGTAGCAGGGCGTTGTCACCAGAATCTTTATCTTCTGATTTTGACTTTTCACACCTGCAGGACTGGTTAGCAGATTTCAGAGCGTCCTCACCAGAATCTGTGGCATCGGTTGAGCAGCGATCATTGTACCCTCAAATTCCCTTTGGCCAGGTGACGAGTAAACATTGTAACTATTACTTAGAGCACTCTGACAGTAGACCAGTTTCACCTCTTTCAACACTGTCAGATGTTGAGTATTCCACATTTTGTCTCGAGGAACTGTTTGATGACAACAGAGCAGATTCGCCAGATTCACTTACTTCACGGGTTGAAAGCACAAAAGTAACTGTGATTGCATCCCAACCACTGTCTGCTGGAAGACCTCTTTCATATGCAGATGTTGTTCGGGGCCTTACACATGAAAAACCAGCAGAGGCTTTGTTGAGCTGTAGACAATTTGAATTCAAACCTGTTTGGCCTCTGTCAGATACAGAGTGCACTGACACATCCACAGACCATTGGGACACCGAGTTGAGGCCGCATTCTCCCGACTCTGTGGTGTCGCAAAGTGAACTCAGACCCCTCTCTCCCGACTCGCCTGTCCCTCAGTTCAGATCCCCTCACATGGATTACGATGTGGACTTCGCAGAGCACAGGTCGTTTACACCAGAATCAACCATTTCAGACTGGGAGGGCACTGATTTGTGTCTGGAAACCTTGTTTGACGAGAGCAGACCAGACTCCCCACAGTCAGTTATATCAGACTTTGAACTTGAGAAGTTGTTTAGTAGCAGGGCGTTGTCACCAGAATCCATGTCTTCTGATTTTGACTTTTCGCTCCTGCAGAACTGGTTAGAAGACTTTAGATCATCCTCCCCAGAATCTGTGTCGCAAAGTGAACTCAGACCCCTCTCTCCTGACTCACCTGTCCCTCAGTTCAGATCCCCCCACATCACTTACGATGTGGACTTCTCAGAGCACAGGTCGTTTACACCAGAATCAACCATTTCAGACTGGGAGGGCACTGATTTGTGTCTGGAAACCTTGTTTGACGAGAGCAGGCCAGACTCCCCACAGTCAGTTATATCAGACTTTGAACTTGAGAAGTTGTTTATTAGCAGGGCGTGGTCACCAGATGTTGAGCATTCTACATTTTGTCTCGAAGAATTGTTTGACGACAACAGAACAGATTCACCAGATTCCATTAATTCACTGTTTGAAGTAAAGCAAACAAGTATAACTGTAACTTCTTCCCCTATGTTTTCCCCTGCAAGAACTGCAAATTCCTCTTTTAATGAACAAACAACATTGCTCAACTCCCTTTTGTTTGAATTGGAGCCATTTTCTGCTGAAGACGCTGCTCCAGTACACAAGTCACAGAAAAACCTTTCCCAGTTTAAATTCTTATCTAGTGAATCCATGTCATCAGGCTCCACACCATCAATTAAGGAAAACAGATTGAGTCGCAAGCCTTTACCTAACAACTTAATGTCACACGTGTATGATCCACTCTACAAGAGAAAATGTTCTTTTTGTGAAATAAGAGCCTCTGAATGTACCCCACAAAAACAGCTATGTATTGTTAATGCTACACCACAAACAAATTGTGACAAACTTGCCACCACATGTGCAGAACATTTTTCAACAAGTTTTCCTAAGTGCACGTCAGTAGACAAAAGACCAGACATGTTTCTGGTTTCAAAAGCTGTGATCACAGATTCTCTGTCACCAGAATATCAAAGCGATATTAGCATATTACAGTATGTAACAGCTGACACAAGATCCTCAAGTCCTCACAAGCATGCAGAGGAATGTCATTTTAATGAGAGTCCTTCCCTTTCAGATTATACACTATCGTCACCTGAAATATTACACTCAGATGATGAAAGTCCTTTTTATTCAACCTGCTATTTCACTGATCAGAGGCCACCTTCTCCACAGTCATTTGCCTCAGTTGATGAGTTCACTGCCCTTTCTCCTGACTCACAAATTGGTCAGTTTGACTGTCAACCTTGTTATTATTTGCATTTGTCTGAAAACAAATCTGTTTCACCAGACTCCATTATGCTGGAGAGAGACTGTTCTGATTCTTGTCTTGATACTTTTTTTGATGAGATGAGACCAGACTCTCCCGAATCCATTGCGTTTTACAGTGAATTTCATGAGTCCTGCAACAGTATGCCATCAGACAATGAGTACTCACAGTCATTCCTTGACTACTGGCTGGCTGCGTTAAGACCACCTATGCCTCCAAATCTTGAATCAACAGGAGGTTTAGACGAAGTTTTAAACCAGCTGCCATGTGTGCAAAATGTCCCAGATGACACTGTTACTGAAGATAACAGACATAAACCAGTTTGTGAGAGCTTAATGACAGACACACTTGATCCTGTCTATGAACAAAAATATTTCTGTGATAAGGTTAATTACTTTGAAGATGTAGCTAGTAAAAGGTCTGAGAAGGCTTGTGAAATTAGATTTGAAGATTCAGCAATAAGCATGGAAGATCCACATAGCCCAGCCAAATTTTGTCATTTTGAAAGCATGAAAGCAGACTCCAAACCATCACACAACCCCCCTCTATCCCACTCTGCAGTACTTAATCTTACTGTAACAGATTCATATCCTGAAATGCTGATGCCACCAACTAGAGAAGGTGAGACAGGACCCATGGCACATTCCTCAAATACAAATGACCAGTCTTTTTCTGTCAGGCCTCCTCCCAGGACAACAAAGGACCTAGACTAGATCAGGTCAGATCATGTAGAATTAGTAAGTTTTGCAGTGAGTTGAGTCACATTCCATCTATAGTGCAAAATTTTGGATTTCATCATGCTGTCTGGCTGGAGGAGGTTTCCCACGAACACACTCGAACAAAGAGAGAATCAGTGAAACGAAGACAACTTGTACATGAACATAAATGGACAGACCCTGAATCACAATTAAAGGTGACACACCCCCAAGATTTGATTTCCAAGAACATGAAAAGAAAATCCATGAGTGAGGACAAGAGCAAAAGTTCCATGATGTCGGTAAGACAGCACAAACTCTTGCTCAGCAGTGATTGCAGTGTTGCTTTTGAAAGCAATGAATATGGCAATACTAAAAGTGTGAATGTAGATCTCTTGCCTAAAGCTTTCCCACAAGGGCTTCACTGTCTTGCTGTGGCATGTTTTCATAAGAGTAGAAGGAATGATTTTTCAGTGAGACACAACTAATGGACATTAAAGAGTGAACCATTCTTAGTGACATGAATTTCTTTCCCTGGTATAGAACATTTGACATTGACATCTAATTGCACAAAGCTGTATAGTGCTATTTAGATCTTTGCTCAACAGCCATAAAAGTTTAAACCAAGTGATGTGCTTGCCACAGCTAGAGCCATGTAATACCAGTTATGTTTGCCTTCCTGTTCGTAAAGCACAGGCTCCCGCTGTTTTGATAAAAAGCCTAGAAACAGATCACAGAGACATACAACTCCATTGTTACCTCTCATGTTTCCTAACATGAGTGTGCCCTATTGACAGCCATATTCAAAGTAGTGCAATTTAGAATTCATTTCAGACATTATCACTTGTCTGTAGCTATATGGTGCCTCCCACTATCGCCCTTTTCCCACATTCTGTCATCTCAAATCTCTGGTCAGGGGAATAACACCACTGATTGGTTGTGCTGATTGTGTTATTTAAATGGTGTAGGGTTTTTTGTTGTTGTTTTGTTTTTACAAAAAATATTGCAATACACTTTTATAAATGCTGAATAATGTTAATGATGAATTGTGTCTTTCGGCTGTGGTTTCTATTGTAATAACAGATTTATTTACCTTTTGGGAGATGGGGCAGACCTGCAGCAGAACAGACAGTAATAGTGTTTGACTGTGACAAATACTGTGAACTAGTGCGTTTAACATTTTTTATGGGATGTGCAATGTTTCCCACTCCTACACTATAACAGTGCAGCAACCATTTACTTGAAATTAGTGTAAAATGACGCATGTCCACTGTCATGTTACACAAAATCCTGATTTTGACTCAACTTCATTTGTGCCCTGCTTTAATGATATTGTGTTGTCACTGATGTTCTCAATGCAATATCTCCAAATATGCCATTATTAATAATATTTCTGATTAATATCTTAATCAGTCATTTCAGTTATGTAATGCATTTTAAATTGCATTTGCATTTGGTAGATGTTATTAACATGTATAAATACCACTGCGAATGGCCTAAATGCAAGGACGCTGCAAATGAATTTCCTCATTTGAGACGCTGCTTCTATGTATACAACCAGAACGTGCCCTTTGACATATGCATGTGTCATTTGACTCATTTGACCTTTCATCATCAAAAGAAACCACAAATCATATTTGTTAATAATTGTTTTCCCACTTCACTGTATCATTTCTTGCAGGTAACAACTACATCTTTCAAGACAAATCTTTCAGAATCTTCAGATCAAAATGTTGGTTTAGGACTGAGTCAGGTCTGTCTAACCGACATGCCACCCTTTGCAGATGATTCAAACACACTTTTCATTGAAAAACTAGATTGGCCAATTCCAGGTACCTTTGACCTACGTAGAACACAGTCTGAAATCCCATTGACCAATCAAAGTAGCTCACCACAGGAAAAACATGAAAACCTGTCATTCCCCAAACAAAGTGAAACTTCTGGCTTAGCTAAACCAAGCTCAGTGACCCCAGACTCACTCTGTCAAACAGCCCATGAAAGTCCAGATGACAAAATCATCATGTCCTCCGAATCCACTCCACCATCACCAGGGTCTGGGTCCCCTCAGCTTGATCAGCTGCTTTCAGATCTTGAGGAAATGAAACTTAAGTTTAGACCAGAGACACTTGACACACGTCTGTCAGAATCCAGTGATGAAAGCCTGGAAGTTGATCAAATTTACATGTTTGAAGACCTTTCACCTGAAGATCGATGCCCTACAGAAGCTAGTGGCACTGTAAGAATCAGTGTGTTTTCTGTTATACAGCTTGCAGATGACACTAACAACACAAATGCAGGAGGCACAGAGCCTGAACATTTCCAGGCATCCATTCAAGATGAAAGTGAATTAGTCTCAGTTACTCCCGCTCCAACAAAAACCCCTGAAACAAGTGTACCATTAGGCCTTGGTAAACGTAACGATAGTCCTGTGTCCCCTACTGAGTCCCCTTCAATGCCAGAATCTCCCCAGAGATGTTGTAAAGTGATGGAACCATCACTGAACAAAAATGGTGAAAATGCTACTGAGACATTTTCTTCAGTGTCTTCCCCCAAAATAGCTGCAAAGAGTCAATCTGACATACCTGAAACTAATGTGGCTAATCCATTTGAGGAAGATTCTACAACTGACATTCTTCAAAGTCAAGAGGAATGTGAATCAACTTCAACATCCAATGACACAAGGAGTTTGAAAGAAGAAACACAGAGTATCCAAGATCAACTGCCACATTTATGGGAGGTGACCTCTGTTGACGACATTCAGACTGAAGATCTTTCTTCTCAGTCTATGTCTGATTTAACTCCTGAGACAGTTACATCTGCGAGATGTTTTAGCTTTGAGGAGCTGATCCCATACCCCTCCTCAGGGAACTTTGAGACATCTTCAGATGAGGATAGGCCAAGGACCAGTGGACATTATTCAGAAGATTCTCTGACTCCAGTAGACTTTGAGTATTTTCAGTCTCCTTCAGTTAAACCTAAAGCAGAGATGACTTCATCAACCTCTGATGAAGAGTACAGCATCCCACCTGGGTATGCAGAGAACTCTTCTACCACAAGCATCTATACCCACATGCCTCCAGGCTATGCAGAGGTTGTGCATAATCGTGAAGACAGCCCTACCTTTGAATACTCTGACCCAGAGCCTTACTTTGACTGCAGACAAGCTTCGTCAGATTTCTCAGAGACTGAGCCTGATGAACCTGGGTCAAGATCTAGGTCAAGTGGAGGTCAGCCCCAGGATTATCCCAGCCGTTCTAGAGTGCCAGAAAAAGTGAATCATGGAGTGCTGTTGTCATCTGGGAGTGAAGATTATGAGGATGCTCCTTTTGTCCACGAACCCCTTCATATTGTACATGAAGAGAGTGAAGAATTATTACACTATTCTGAAGCATCCGATGAAGAATTCACCTTGTGTGAGGCTTCACAACTGCCTCCTGTCTGTGAAATCGAGGCACATGATGATACTGATAATTCTCTGACAAGGGTAAGATGAGATTTGGTAAACCATTCCAACCTGCAAGCTTTTCCCGGAGCTGAGCTTAACCAAATACAATATTTGCTTAAGAGAGGAATGACTGCTAACCCTCTGGCCACGTGGATGGGATCTAAAACTCCTTATAACCCCCTTTTTTCATTTCAGATTTAACCAGTCCTAACTCAGCATGTCACTTTGCTGCCTGTAACCAGCTGTATCAGCTATAGTAATAGCAGAAGCTATGTTTTTTCATCAGCAATAAGCACCCTAGTTCTTTAATTAAGTAAAAGCATGGTGTGTTTTGCAAATATTCTTTCCAAACTTCAGACTGCCACGTTGTTCTTTCCAATGTAAGACATGAACACTAATTATAAACTTCTCAAAAATCAATGGAAAGTGCATCATGTCACTCTGCTTATTGCTTACTTTGCTGTAAACATAGCATTCATATATTGTCATTCATTAAATCTCAATGGATTTCTGTTGCTTGGTCAGGAGATCACCGCAGAGCTGGGATCGATGTCAGAAAGTTCAGATGATGAATTTATGACCACCAGAATAGTGCGAAGGAGAGTTGTCATTCAGGTATCTGGTTTAGCATGACTGAGGGTGTTTTTAAATGAGCATGAAGGGCGTGGCTTCCAGAGTGCAACTTTAACCGGGCTAAGTCTTCAATGTGAAGTTAAAATATTTTACTGTCTAACAACCTTTAGTCTCATTAAAATGGGTGAAAATAAAATGTGTATATGAAGATTTAGGGTTTAAAAGAAATCTACCACCTGATTTGCATAGATGGCTGGACCCCATGATGGTGTTTTATGCTGCTGTGAGCATTTCTTTGTTGATTTATTTGACAACATAACCGTTTTTCCCTGAGAATGCAAGTTTGTTTCCTGTATCCCAAAGTCCCTATTATTCTCACACTGAATTACAACCTAATATGCAAATTTTGGGTCCTGTTTTTCTCTAACATGTGTTGGCACTTTATTTTCAAAGTGGAGAATTAAACACATTAACATTACACTGACCCAAGTTACCATTCCTGATTTTTGTTTGTCTTGTTTGCCTTACAGGCTGATGAAATGCCTAATCTCCCCACTCAGTCAGTGACGGAAGAAAAGTACAAGGATGAAAATGGACACATTGTCGTCAAAAGGGTAAAGCATGATTCTACATTAGCTTTCATCCACATAACACATGGCACTTTTTAAACTGGTAGTGACAACAGCCAGTAAAGCTTGACAAAGCAAATTTGTGATTTTGCAGAAAAACCAAAGGCTCTGTTGCATTGTTGCTCAATTTCATTCAGACACAGACAACACTGGATTTTGCAATAAAATGCATGTAGACAATAACCTTAAACGAAAGTCTCACCACCTAACTGTCTTTGAACACACGATGTCCCTCAGGTTACCCGTAAAATTATTCGCAAGTGTGTTTCCGCTGATGGTGTGGAGCGCGAAGAGGTGTCATTAGAAGGAGCTCCCCAGGGGTCCGTCAGTATGGCAGAGGGAGATGGATACTCCAAGGTTGTGAAGCGGACTGTAGTGAAAAGTGAGGGAGACCATACAGAGGTGTGTGTCCTGTATATTATGTGTCTTCATTATCATCGTCTTCCAAATCTCTTTTCTATCAGAAAATATCAGACAAACCAACATTCATAGTGGTTGTAGTATATAAGTGACTCCTAAATAACAAATAACTTTTTCTTCTGACCTAGGTAACATTTACTGAATCTGAGGGTTTCTCAGCATCAAGGCAGGAGACAGGTGAGGGCTGTCAGGTCAGTCGCGTAGAGAGGACAACAGTGGTGGAGGGAGAAAGGACAATGACACACCACGGTGATCCATCTTTGGCCTCTGACCTCCCCTCAGCCCAAGACGACTTCAAACAGGTTTGTTAACAATTCTTGTCACCATTATTCCATATCTCAGACTAAGCAGATTGTACACCTGATGCCTACCTGATGCACTGTATGTAATGGGGACTTTATTAGCTGTAGCTCGACTACAGTGTTTTTGTAGAAAATCGCCACAGGCGCAATTCATTACTAAATCATTCTCAATTAAGTGAAGACTGTTTTCTCTTGCCACCAGGCACTAGGTTATATAAGTGGTTTTAGAAGAGCAGAGCTCCCTCATGTGGTAGAGAGAGAGACTGTCAGAGAAGATGGAACTGTGGTCAGGAGGTGTGTGAGTGCTGGAGTGCACCTGTTTGATTGTGTCTCTGTGTTACTGCTTGTATTGAGTCGTGAGTGTGAACTTTTTAAAGTGACAGCTTTACTCTGGTTTTATTAGTTTTACTAATGTTGACTAATTTTTCAGTTGCTAACATTAACCAGTTAGGCAGGTAGCACACTGTGAGATTTTTTTCATGTTTGTAACTTAACATCTAGCATCTTATAGCATATGCTATACTATGTTTACGTGTGAAAAATAAAACAGACCCATTGTTGTCCCTTGCATGCAGGTAGAATTATTATTATCACACTATGCAGTGAAACAGTTTTGCATCTTGGTGTGGTTCTGTTCATGTGTGATCCAGTAAATCATAGTTTTTTTCTGTTAATTATATTGTATAATTTCTATCATTATTTATCTTTTACTTGGTATTGTTATGTACTGTGACTCCTGAAGCCTCTCGGAGAGGACAAGCAAAAGCAAACACACTGTAGATACCAGACAGCTGTAAGCATTTCACATAATTAGGAAGCTAAACAAGAGGCACAGCAACAGAAAGATAGTGTGTTCAATAAGTTCTGCCTCAGTGGTGGTACTTTGCTATCACAAGGTTTAGAAAATGCTTACAGTGACACATATACAAACAGGTGTACACAAATCAAAAGAAAACCTTGAATAAATAAGTGGAGAAACATAAATGCAGATTCTTCCAATGTAGGGCACAGGTCCATGAAAATGATGTAAATCATACTCATCAGATCTCATCACAATCGAACACTTATGGAGTAATATGTTTGAGAGCGTTCTCCACCATCATCGAAACACAAAATGAGGGAATATATTTCGGAAGAATGGTGTTCATCCCTCCAGTAATTGTCCACAGGAAAATTTGGCGGTTCATGGTGTTGCAACATTTACGAAAGACACTTTATTTTTAAATGTATTTTTTTAAATTAAATTTCCACAGAACCACAAGTGCATGTTTGTGAGGATGCTGACCTGTCTTCCTCTGTTCATTTCCTCTCCCTCTCTGCTCCATCTCCAGGGCTCACATGCATAAAGGTCGCACCCTCAGACGAACAGTGGCCAAGGGAGCTGGGAAGCGCAAACAGGTTCTTCTAGAGCGAGTGGACAGTCCCAGAAAAGGGTCAAAACCACATGATCTCCAGCAGCATCTCCACCAGCTCTTTCACCGTTTCTACGAAGAAGACAAGGAGGACAATGATGATGATGAAGAGGAGGAGGAGGAAGAGTAGACGAATGTGTAACACTCCCCCCTACCCTGACTCCCTGGCTCTGTCCATGCTAAAGTCCCCCCTAATCCTATGCATTAGCCAACTTGCAATCCTAGTGTGCACCACAGCACCTCAAAGCTACCACAGTCTTCCCATTTAAGTCGTGGTGGATGACATATTGTTCACAATTTGGAGTTTTCTTCCCTGGCTGGTGTAATGTATTCATGATTTTCTTTTCATGTTCTGATGTTGTTTTGCCTTTTTTGTGACCAAAGAAAGCCTTCTGTTGTTTTCCTGATTCATTTTACTTTCCATGTCAGAATTGTCTGTGATATTTATGTCCTGATTCTGTGGTAGAGCAAAGAAAAAAAAACATAAAACAAAGAAAACAGTGGGAAACTATTCACATCAACTCTCACAAACCTCTTGATAGTAAAGAACACTTTACCTACAAAATACTGGCTCTACTCTCTGAGTAGGTGCTTGGACTGAAAGACAATATATCACACTGCACTGCCTCTCACAACCAGAGTTTCTCAGATATTGCTAACTGAAAAACTGTCTTACTCACTGTACTAGCCTCTCCGCTCTTTTGAGTCAGGTGGTCAAGATGTCACGCAGAGAAAACAAGACTGTATCAACACTGACTTTAACTGCTGCTGCTGTGTTTTGTGTAGGCTATGTGTACTCTGTCTTTGGGAATTATATATTATCTATAATCTAGACATTACTGAACATCTGTAGCCTAGGAATTAATAATCACCCATGTGAAGTAGAGCAGGCATGACTAAGCAACATCTGTCATTATGATCCTAGCTTTGACTGCTTTGTAGTTATATGGATTGCCCTTCTGCCTCTCTTCTCCTTCTATGTGTGTCTTTCTTTCTGTGTTCTTATGTTTAATTCTAATTGTTATGGGGGTTTTTTGTTTTTTTGTTTTTTGGCTTTTCCTCTTGAATTGTTGACCTTGACTCGTATTGTATGGTTGGTGAATGTGTGAGTGAGGTTGTACTGTAGCTCCTTTATGTTTATTTTTAAGTTTGTCCATGCATGTGTTGAGTAAAATACTGCATTGACAACTGGTTTGAGAAGGGCATTTTGGCTGAGTTTAAATGCTGATGTTTGAAGATATGTTATTTCAGAGTTTATTTTTTTGATTCTGAGTTTAGCTTACTAGATTATCTAGAGAATTTATTTAACCTTTAGTTTGGGAGCCAATGAGAAGCTTCTTTTTATTTGAAAGTAACAAAAATTTGTCATTGGTGAATAAGATCGAGAAAGCTGTTTTAGAGACACTTGTTATACTTGATATTACATATGTGATAAGGTGATCAAGTGTTTATGCTTTATTTAGTTTTAGACTTTATTAGTTTATTTTTTGAATGAGAAACTGTTGGACCAGACTCTGACAGTTTTGTGGTGGGTGTTTGTGAGTGAATGAAAAAAGTTTATTTTACACACACTACATTTGCACTCCTGAATGTCAGGAGGGAACACCTCCTTGCTTTTTGTGCACAGGATATGATGTAAAGTATATCTTAGCCACAGGGATAGTCTCAGACATATGATAAATACAAGATAATGATACACCAGAGACACATGTAATGAGGAAGGTTGAGAGCTTAGATATATCATTATTCACAGCTCTGAGTATCGCTACTGTATGTATCTACAACATGTAATGTATTTATTTCACTATCACTGTTTACTTCGTGGATTTAGAAAAATGTAAAATGCAAACTAGTGGAAGTTCACTGTGACAGATATGCTTTTAATTTGAAGAATCAGCATCCCTTTTCTTTGATGATGACAGTTATATACATATACAATGCATATATAAATATCTATAAGGGCATGTATTACTGTATCAAAATTCAAAAAGACAAAAACAAAACGGCTGCAGTGTCTATGGCTGATAGAGAATAAAAGTCTACAAATGTAGAGTGGTGTATCTTGTGATATGTTGTGAATTTAACTGTGTTCAAGTGTTTTTCACTTGCCTAAGTTAATCATACACTACCACCGATATCATCTATTCTTCATCTTATTCATTTACATTTACATAAAACATACAGCACATGTTCTAATCTTTAATCAACAATGTGTGGCTTCTCATAAGAGAAGCAGGGCAGGTCTGGCTGTCCTGGTATTGAACCTAGTAGACCTGGGGCTTCCCCCTGCTGGGCATTAGAGGTAGTGCAATAGTGGAGGATCTCAGCTGCAGATTCTTGTTCATGAAAACTGATTTTTAAACTGACATTTTTAATATAATTTTTAATTGAATAATCATGTATGTATGTACTTTTCACAACGCTGAAGGACAAAAAGACCTACATACATACTATACCTTTAAGTCAACCATTCCATAAGGATGTATGTGCCCATATTTATATTTATTAAGTCACTCAAATCAATTGCTTGGGAAGAAGCGTCACTCGATATGAATAAGGTAGCAGCCATGTCAGTGGGGTGAAGAAATAAACATACCATCCATACACAAGTCTGGGTGAAAATAAAATATTTTGGAGGAGTTGTAATTATAGGATTAATCGCATCCTTTGGTTTTGCAGCCTACATCTGACCTACATTTAAAAACATAATTATTATGTCTAAATTTTCACACTTCAAAGAAAACTATTCTTTTGCCATGTATGAAATTCATTTTCCTCCCCAGATAATTGTTGCCACTACAAACTTTTAATAATACAAGCCATAGTAAGTTTGGAAGATAATGTGAGAGGATGAGGTGGAGGGCGGTCCTGGGATACCAAAATTGGGATGTTAAACATTCTGTTGGGGAAAGATTAATTCATTTACTCATCTACAGTCCCTCCAGGATTTCACAGGCTTTTTTGGGATTGTTGCGGGCTAAAATGCATGATTTTGGGGCAGCTTTTCTTTGTAATTGCGAGGAAAGTTGCGATGCTGGAGACAATAAAATTTGCAAAAGTTGTCACAATCTTGTATCTATAATTAATTATAAATCAAAGGCAACTTAGGTGGTGACCCAGTTTTATAACATTTTATGCCTTACTATACTATGACATTTTAATGCCTTAGTATACTATAATGTTTTTTGATAGTTTTATACCTTATAATACTATGATATTTTTTTTAAATTTTTTGACATATACTATACTATGTTTTTTAAAATTTTCATGCCTTACTGTACGATATTCGGACATTTTCATGCTTTACTATTCTATGATATTTTATGACATTTTATGCCTTACTATACTATGACATTTTTATGAAATTTTATGCCTTGCGATAATATGCCATTTTAATGACATTTTATGCCTTACTATACTATGACATTTTAATGCCTTAGTATACTATAATATTTTTTTATATTTTTATACCTTATAATACTATGATATTTTTTGACATTTTTATGCCTTACTATCTATGACATTTTATGCCCTACTATGACATGAAGTTTTTTGATTTTTTTATGCCTTACTATACCATGACATTTTTATGAAATTTTATATCTTACTATACTGTGACATTTTAATGCCTTGGTATACTATACACATTTTTTGACGTTTTTGTGCCTCATTATAATAAGATAATTTTACATTTTTGTGCCTTACTGTAGGCCTACTATGTTTTTTTTATGTTTTTTATGCCTTACTATACTATCACATTTTTTATGAAATTTTAATGCCTTACTACACTATGACTTTTTTTGATGTTTTTACTTTACTATACTAGTACAATATAATGACATTATTTGCCTATGCCAACTGTGAGGTTTTAATGACATTTCATGCCTTACTATACTGTCACATTTTATTCCTTAGTATACTATGATGTTTTTTGACGTTTTTATGACTTACTATACTATGACATTTTTATGAAATTTATGCCTTATTATACTATGATATTTTTTTACATTTCTATGTCTTACTATACTATTACATTTTATGCCTTAGATGTTTTTTGACGTTTGAATGCCTTACTTTACTATGATGCTTTTTGGCATTTTTATGCCTTACTATCCTATGACATTTTATGCCGTACATACTATGACGGTTTTATGACATTTTATGCCTTAATATACTGTGATGTTTTTTGACGATTTTATGCCTTACTATACTATTACATTTTTATGACATTTTTATGCCTTACTATACTATAACATTTCTATGACATTTTGATGCCTTACTATACTATGATGTTTTTTGACAGTTTTATGTCTTACTACAATGTTCTTTGACGTTTTTATGCCTTACTATACGATGATGTTTTTTGATGTTTTTATGCCTTACTATGCTATGACATTTTAATGTCTTAGTATACTATGATGTTTTTTTAATTTTTTTATGCCTTACTATACTATAACATTTTTTGACATTTCAAGTATGTTTTTTGACATTTTTATGCTTTACTATACTATCACACTCTTTTGACATTTTATTCCTTACTATACTGTCACATTGTAATGCATTGGTATACCATGATGTTTTTTGACATTTTTATGTCTTACTATACTATGATGTTTTTTGATGTTTTTTGCCTTACTATACTATGAAATTTTAATGCCTTGGTATACTACAGTGTTTTTTGAACTTTTTATGCCTTATTATAGTATGATATTTTTAAATTTTTGTGCCTTACTATACTACGATGTTTATTGACGTTTTTAGGCCTTACTAAAGTATGATGTTTTTTGACATTTTTGGGCCCTACTATACTAGGACATCTTTTCATTTTTATGCCATACTATACTATGACGTTTTTTGACATTTTTAGGCCTTATTAAATTATGATGTTTTCTTTTTTTTTACATTTTTAGGCCTTACTATACTATGACATCTTTATACCATACATTACTAAGACATTTCTTCATATTTTTATGTCATACTATTCTATGACATTTTTTCATTTTTATGCCATACTATACTATGATGTTTTTTGACATTTTAATGCCTTACTATACTATGACATCTTGAAATCATACATTACAAAGACATTTTTTTATATTTTTATACCTTACTATACTATGACATTTTTTCATTTTTATGCCTTATTAAATTATGATGTTTTTTTTTACATTTTTAGGCCTTACTATACTATGACATCTTTATACCATACATTACTAAGACATTTTTTCATATTTTCATACTTTACTATACGATAACATTTTTTCATTTTTATGCCACACTATACTATGACGTTTTTTGACATTTTTTTAGGCCTTATTAAATTATGATGTTTTTTTTTACATTTGTAGGCCTTACTATACTATGACATCTTGATACCATACATTACTAAGACATTTTTTCATATTTTTATGCCATATTATTCTATGACATTTTTTCATTTTTATGCCATACTATACTATGATGTTTTTTGACATCTTAGGGCCTTACTAAATTATGACGTTTTTTTGAAATTTTTAGTCCCTACTATACTTTGACATCTTGATACCATACATTACTAAGACATATTTTGAAATTTTATACTTTACTATACTATGACATTTTTTCATTTTTATGCCATACTATACTATGACGTTTTTTGACATTTTTAGACCCTACTATACTATGACATCTTTATACCATACATTACTAAGACATTCTTTCATATTTTTATCATACTATTCTATGACATTCTTTCATATTTTTGTCATACTATTCTATGACATTTTTTCATTTTTATGCCATACTATACTATGACGTTTTTTGACATTTTTAGGCCTTATTAAATTATGATGTTTTTTTGAAATTTTTAGGCTCTACTATACTATGACATCTTTTTACCAAACATTACTAAGACATTTTTTCATATTTTTATGCCATACTATACTATGACGTTTTTTTGACATTTTTAGACCCTGCTATACTATGACATCTTTATACCATACATTACTAAGACATTTTTTCATATTTTTATGCCATACTATTCTGACATTTTTTGACATTTTTTTAGGCCTTATTAAATTATGACGTTTTTTTGACATTTTTAGACACTACTATACTATGACATCTTGATACCATACATTACTAAGACATTTTTTATATTTTTATGCCGTACGATACTATGACATTTTATCATCTATGCCATACTATACTATGACGTTTTCTGACATTTTTAGGCCTTATTAAATTATGATGTTTTTTGACATTTTTATGCCTTACTATACTATGACATCTTGATACCATACATTACTAAGATATGTTTTCATATTTTTATACTTTACTATACGATGACATTTTTTCATTTTTATGCCATACTTTACTATGACGTTTTTTGACATTTTTAGGCCTCATTAAATTATGATGGTTTTTTTTTACATTTTTAGGCCTTACTATACTATGACATCTTGATACCATACATTACTAAGATATGTTTTCATAGTTTTATGCCATACTAAACTATGACATTTTTTCATTTTTATGCCATACTATACTATGACGTTTTTTTTTTTACATTTTTAGGCCTTACTATACTATGATATCTTGATACCATACATAACTAAGACATTTTTACATATTTTTATACTTTACTATACTATGACATTTTTTCATTTTTATGCCATACTATCCTATGGCGTTTTTTTTTTTACATTTTTAGGCCTTATTAAATTATGACGTTTTTTGTCATTTTTAGCCCCTGCTATATGTCAGCTTGATACCATACATTACTAAGATATGTTTTCATATTTTTATACTTTACTATGCTATGAAATTTTTTCATTTTTATGCCATACTATACTATGACGTTTTTTGACATTTTTTTCTTATTAAATTATGATGGGTTTTTTTTACATTTTTATGCCTTACTATACTATGATATCTTGATACCATACATTACTAAGACATTTTTTCATATTTTTATACTTTACTATACTATGACATTTTTTCATTTTTATGCCATACTATACTATGACGTTTTTTTTTTTTACATTTTTAGGCCTTATTAAATTATGATGTTTTTTGACATTTTTATGCCTTACTATACTATGACATCTTGATACCATACATTACTAAGATATGTTTTCATATTTTTATACTTTACTATGACATTTTTTAATTTTTATGCCATACTTTATTATGACGTTTTTTGACATTTTTAGACCCTACTATACTATGACATCTTTATACCATACATTACTAAGACATTTTTTCATATTTTTATCATACTATTCTATGACATTCTTTCATATTTTTGTCATACTATTCTATGACATTTTTTCATTTTTATGCCATACTATATTATGATGTTTTTTGACATTTTTATGCCTTACTATACTATGACATCTTGATACCATACATTACTAAGACATTTTTTCATATTTTTATACTTTACTATACTATGACATTTTTTCATTTTTATGCCATACTATACTATGACGTTTTTTGACATATTAAGGCCTTACTAAATTATGACGTTTTTTTGAAATTTTTAGGCCCTACTATACTATGACATGTTTATACCATACATTACTAAGACATTTTTTCATATTTTTATGCCATACTATCCTATGACGTTTTTTTTTTTACATTTTTAGGCCTTATTAAATTATGACGTTTTTTGTCATTTTTAGGCCCTGCTATACTATGTCATCTTGATACCATACATTACTAAGATATGTGTTCATAGTTTTATGCCATACTAAACTATGACATTTTTTAATTTTTATGCCATACTATACTATGACGTTTTTTGACATTTTTTTGTTATTAAATTATGATGGGGTTTTTTTTTACATTTTTATGCCTTACTATATTATGATATCTTGATACCATTTATATTTTTATACTTTACTATGCTATGACATTTTTTCATTTTTATGCCATACTTTACTATGACGTTTTTTGACATTTTTAGGCCTCATTAAATTATGATGTTTTTTTTTTTAATGTTTAGGCCCTACTATACTATGACATCTTAAAACCATACATTACTAAGACATTTTTTCATATTTTTATACCTTACTATACTATGACATTTTTTCATTTTTATGCCATACTATACTATGACGTTTCTTTTTTTACATTTTTAGGCCTTATTAAATTATGACTTTTTTTTTTTTTACATTTTTAGGCCCTGCTATACTATGACATCTTGATACCATACATTACTAAGACATTTTTTCATATTTTTATACTTTACTATACTATGACATTTTTTCATTTTTATGCCTTACTATACTATGACGTTTTTTGACATTTTTTTAGGCCTTATTAAATTATGATGTTTTTTGACATTTTTATGCCTTACTATACTATGACATCTTGATACCATACATTACTAAGATATGTTTTCATATTTTTATACTTTACTATACTATGACATTTTTTCCTTTTTTATGCCATACTTTACTATGACGTTTTTTGACATTTTTAGGCCTCATTAAATTATGATGTTTTTTTTTTAAATGTTTAGGCCCTACTATACTATGACATCTTAAAACCATACATTACTAAGAGATTTTTTCATATTTTTATACCTTACTATACTATGACATTTTTTCATTTTTATGCCATACTATACTATGACGTTTCTTTTTTTTACATTTTTAGGCCTTATTAAATTATGATGTTTTTTGACATTTTTATGCCTTACTATACTATGACATCTTGATACCATACATTACTAAGATATGTTTTCATATTTTTATGCCATACTATACTATGACGTTTTTTGAGATCTTAAGGCCTTACTAAATAATGACGTTTTTTGACATTTTTAGGCCCTAATATACTATGACATCTTGATACCATACATTACTAAGACATTTTTTCATATTTTTATATTTTACTATACTATGACATTTTTTAATTTTTATGTCATACTTTACTATGACGTTTTTTGACATTTTTAGTCCTTACTAAATTATGACGTTTTTTTTACATATTTATGCCTTACTATACTATGACATCTTGATACCATACATTACTAAGACATTTTTTCATATTTTTATACCTTACTATACTATGTCATTTTTTCATTTTTATGCCATACTATACTATGACGTTTTTTGACATTTTTAGGCCTTATTAAATTATGTTTTTTTTTTTACATTTTTAGGCTCTACTATACAATGACATCTTTATACCAAACATTATTAAGACATTTTTTCATTTTTTTATAATCTACTATACTGACATTTTTTCATTTTTATGCCATACTATACTATGACATTTTTTTTTGACATTTTTAGGCCTTATTAAATTATGACGTTTTTAGGCCCCACTATACTATGACGGTTTTATAAGTTTTTATGCCTTACTATACTAGCACATTTTTATGACATTTTATGCCCTACTACCAGACATCCTAAGAATATGTCTGAGCTGCATCAGTTCTTTAAAGAAGACTGGTCCAAAATTCCTCCTGAACATTGTGCAGGTCTGATTAGCAGATACTGGAAGCTCTTGTTTGAGGTTATTGGTGCAAAATGAAGTTCAACCAGTTATTAAATGCAAGGGTTCACTTACTTTTTCTACCACCACTGTGAATGTTTAATGGCTGTATTCAATACATAAGACACAAAATATTATAATTGTTTGTGTTATATTAATTTCGGGAAACTGTGTTTGTCTATATTTGTGACTTAGATGAACATCAGATCACATTTTATTACAATTCAGTGCAGAGAACCAGTTGATTCCAAAGGGCCACATACTTTTTCTTGCCACTGAAGGCATATTTTACATCTAATAGGTCATACACTACCCACAAGATGTCACCATTAAGCCAGAAAATAAAGTGACAGATCAAAGGCTGTCCAATTTGTGCTTAACTCTTAAAATGTATTTGTTTATTTAAGATTTGTGTGTTTATTCTAGATATCATAATTACTGTAATGACCTGTCAAATACACAAAAATAGGTTCCTGAAATTACAAATTGCCCATTTTACTCTAGGGCAGTCAAGTTGGTGGTTTAAGTGGTTTACGTTTCATTTGCATGACACAACCTATACATTCGTTTGGGATTAATATATCATGAATGTATGTCCAGAGTGTATTAGTATAGAGCAAAGATCACACAGAAATGTTTCAAATAATTAACTTGAAATCTAACACTCACAACAGAAGCTCTGCTCCATCCCCATACTAGGCCAATAATGAACAACCAACAACACAAAACAGGTTGAACTCATTCATTATCACACCTTTTAGCTGATTTATTTATTTCTTAAACATGTTAAGCCATCCATTGCCGTGCTGGCAACAGGTACACACCATATAAGGAGTGGTGCATTGCATTGACATCATACGTTTCGTCAAAAGAAATTTTTTTATCATATTTTCCCCTTAAAAAAAGAAGAGACAAACCAATTGAAAAGAGAAAACAGTACGGATGACAACGACACTGGCATTGTCTTGCAGTGGTAAGGAGACCACAGGCTAGTAGAAGCACTGTCAAGGAAGACATCCCATTTATTACAGTCCAACTCTCATTTGACTTGTCTCCTTCACTGTTCTCTCACCATACTCTTGTATGACTGCAATCCAATGTTTTATGACGTTTCCAGACTTATTGGCCCAACAATCAGGTTGACACTTCAACTGACTGAAGGTAGAGACTATAGTGCCTTTGCTCAATCTTCATCTCCACCTTCTCCGTGCAACTGGCAAAGTAACACACTGGAAATGACAAGAATAAAATGACAACAGAAACCCTACATACAGTCATACAATACAAGTACAAACATTATGAAAAATGAGCTTGTTTTCTTCTCATTTTTATACAAAATGTAAGGGTGCTTCTGCAACCAGGAGTTTATTTAGCCTCCTTTTAGATATGAGGTTTTGATATTTATGTCAACCATGACTGTGTTATTGTTTTTACAGCAGTTCCATGATATTGGAGGACATTGGAAACATTTGGGACAGGACTGATGCACAACATTAACAAATGCAAACAAACAAGTCAGTGATTCACTAATCAAACAGAAGATATTATAGTTTCATATGATCTTACTCACAATATTCCCCCCCATGCACTACACAATAGTCTTGAATTTTCATATATTACATATATGCTACATTCTCTTATTTCTTATTTCACTGATATAAAGGCAAACATACCTCAATGCAAAGTGTAAGCTGCTCTGCTTTTCTTTACATTTAAATTAGTATTATAGGTTGAAATTGGACAATTCAAACAGTATGACTTAGCTCATAGCAAACATAAATGTAGCTCATAAACTGGATTTTACGTAAACTCTTAATTTCTCTGATAGCAAGAATAGCAATTTCAATGTTTGTTTTTGTTTTTATCAACAATCACAATGTATATACATCACCAGAACTAAAGCAAGCTCAATTTTAACATTCTGATCTTCCAAATGTTTTTGTATTGCACACACATAAATACACATAAAAATACAGAACTAATTTTTGGGAGAGGTTACAGTAGTAGATTTTTAAACATCTCTATTTTATATTTAAAATGCATACCAAAACATCTTAAAAAACAAACAAAAAAATGTTGTCAATATGCTTATTTCATAATGTCCAGATACGGTGTGCAGCCACCCGATGGTGGTTTTGAATGATGTCCATTAATAAAATGCCATAACAGTAAAATGTATTAATACTTGTGTCCTGTGCGATGTCATGTCCTTATAGAAGGGTCAAAGGTCAGAGAGCAGTCATGGGTTGGCTAGTTGACTGCCCTTCTAGATTTGCTGATGGGATTTTTTTTCTTTTTTTGACCAAATGTTGATATTCCATTAACTGCAAAAGGAGGGAGAGAGAACATAAATGTCAGCCTATACTGACAGAAATCACAAAGTAATGAAAATGTTAACTGTGTCGATAAATAATCAGAACAGTATAACCTTTTTTTCACAGCAAACATTAGAACCTGTAAGAGCAGGAAAAGCACAGATGTGGATACTACCATTAAAAGGCCCTCGCACAATACCACTGTTCTCACTTGGAATGTCCCTTACACACCTATGGTTCACCCCAACCTACGATTTCATTTATCTGGCGTCATTAGCCCTCTCCTTGGGGTTGTGCAAGTGTGTACAGGTCGTGCTTGACAGCCGTATTACTCTCCTGTCTCTTTTGTTGAACTTGTTCAGGTGGAACATAAGCCTTTATGATTCATATTTGTTTGTGGTGTTTGGTGACCTCAGGTAATTCTCAGCATAACTCCATCTAAGTGAATAGTAAGTGAAATAGTGGAAAATGGAAATACAAGGGTGTGCACGGCCCATAAATGGAGCATAGCTGTAATTAAAATGATACACCTATACCTATTCCTTTCTTGCTATGACAAATCAAAGGGTCCGTCATGAAAAAGACCTGTTCAGCCTGCTTGTGTGATGCATTAAAGACTGAATTGTCAAGCTGAAGAATATCAGAGCTCTTAAATACTCCACCTTTGAAACTGACTGTTGAATTGACTAAACTCCTCCATCTGGCAAGGACTGTCCAATCACAGTGGGTCTGTCAAGCTTTGGATTTCCCCACATAATGCAATTGTGTGTTGGCAGGGTGGTGTCATTTTTTTTTGTTTTTCTAAAGCAAAAGCTTTCTATCATACACTGTTGCTCATAAGGTGGAAATAAAATATTTTTTTTAGCTCTTTCCATGAAATGATTGTGTGTTTATTTATATTTCACCTGGGTAATTGGGGCACATAATGTAATCACTGCACCTGGTCAAAAGTGATTACTGATGCATTTAAATAGGAATAAACAGAGGATTATGTCTGAAAACAAAATTATTCCAACTTTATGGGCAACAGTGTATATGCAGCCATCAAGTGCATATTTAGTTTTAAAATGAGTCGAAAACAGTAACAGCTAAAAGTTAGCTGTAGACAGAGTTTTCGCATTGGTTTAAGCTAGCTAGCGACAACTGGTAAAATATGCTTCAACAATCGTCATTCTACCTGTCAAAATCTATGGTTATTCACTAAAAAGGTCTTTAGAAATGACTGCAAATTTCGAGGAGTAAATCTGCTCCCTTTAAAACAGTAAACTACATCATGTGCAGTGCTAGAATAGAAAAATTAGACAGGTGTAGAAACAGTAGCTAGGCGAGTGGGGCTTAGCGAATGGTTATCCCTTTCGAGAGAAGCCACCTCCATCATTGTTGGTCTGATTCAAAGTGTAACAACACAAAACTTAAAAGCAGAAGCCTGTTTCACTGCCATGTGGTTGAAGTTTGTAACCTGTTGCACCTGTGACCACACCCAACAGTGTGTACTGACACAGATGTAGAGTACACTTCTACATCACTGTATCAATGTGAGAGTTTTAACCACTGAAATCTGAAAAAAAAAAAAAAAAAGAGCTCTGAGCTGGTGTTTAGTTTCTCTTTGATCAAAGTTTCAGCCGTGTGTTTCTTACTGTCTCTTACTGGGAAGGGATACTGGGTGAGCCAGAGCGGTGGAAGTGGATGTTCTGCCACTTGCCGTCACGACGATGCCACACACGGGTCTCCTCAGACTGCATGGTACGGGGCATGCCGCTGCCATCCATGTACTGGGTCAGTCGAATATAGGCAATACATGCTGCATTTTCCCCAATTAGGTGCACATGTGGGTTCAAGAGGATGGTGTGCACCGGCTTGTTCCCTTTGGAGAGAGCTGGGAGTGAGAAACAGCAACTCATTACAGGGAGGTTACAGAAATCTAATATAGCTGCATGGCTATACGAAACATAGCACTGATCCTACCTTAGAAGGTTTGTTAACTGATATGAAAACAATATGAACTAAAGTCTCCATATGTTGATGCTGGATGGTGGACAAGCACAAGCTTGCCAAGTGATTGAGGTTTCTGGGACATATCTGGTTTATTTGAACTATTTTTACCACGACTGAGGACATTCTGCCATTTATAGCAGTCATTATTCATTAGTGATTTCATACTCCAAGGTTAGCCCATAATCACAGCCATGCCCTTGCAGTGTACCAGCAAACACGAACTGTAAACTGATCAGTGTGACTATTGATATAGAACAAACAATTTATCCCATGCCCACTAATGCACAACTTACACTCCCCTTGGGGGCCTCCCTTGTGATTTTATCCTACCAATTAATGTGAAGCAATGAAACAGATTTCTGTGCAGAATTTTAGGGTATTTTGTCTCTCTCTGTACATCATCTGTTTGTTTCTAGCTCTTGTTGCTGCAGTGCATGGGTGTACATTTGGGAATAGATAGAAGGGACATGTCCTTCCTAATGTCCAGGTGTTGCTGAATTGTCCTGCCAATGTTTTTTACCCATCTCACATGATCTTGCCATTTTAACTCCCCTCTGTTTTCTGTCAAATGTTGGCTATCATCAGTAAAAGACTGGGATATGTGTGATGCACGACTATGATCTGGAAAAACACAACTTCAAACTGCATTATGCAAGTTGACAAGCAGCAGCTCGGTGGTAGCAGTGGTGGAGTTGGTGATGAGCGGTGGTGAATCTGAAACAGTATTTATATTTATATCTATAGTTTAAAGGTTTCAAATGTTGAAAACATCTTCACCGGACAAAAATAACATCAGTTGATATTATATCTAAATTTGAGTGAAGTGTTTTCTTATTTGTGAGGTGAAAACGCCTCCCAAAGCAAATTAAGACATCAGGTTCTTTTTAAAGAAGAACTGAAATGTGCGCAACAGCTGAGCTTACTGTAGCTAATAAGAAGATTCTGTAATCAATCCAAACATGTATCTTCTTTGAAATTAGTTTGAGAAATACTTACTATTTAAAGCCTCCCTTCCTCTCTCCATGAGTGGATCGAGAGCAGAGTTCTTACTGCATATGGGTCATTAAGACATGAACATTTTCATGAAGTCAATTAGTCACAACTGATTTGTTTGTTAATGTCATCATTTTATTCTGAAAATCCTGTCAAGACACAGTTGAGCTGCAGGCTCTCAGGTGAGCTCTGATGCCCTAGTGAGTTCAGGGTGCTAAGTAATAATAATACGAGAAGTGTTTTTTTTAAATATAAAAGGAAAAATCTTTATCTCTGTCATGCAACGCTTGAGTTGTGTTGCCCAAAGCAAAAAAATGAAAGGACACAATTACAGAATCTAAGGTCAGATTTGAAAATGGCTCACAGCAGATAGTTGGCTCAAACAGAGCAGCACACTATCTACAGGGTTTTAAAAATGTATTTCCTTGTAAGATCCCCTTGAAAATCTTTCATGTCAATATTTCTGTTAATTATAAAAAGTAAAATATCTGCTTAAAAGCAGCGAAAAAGCTGACAAAAAACTCAAACACGCCCTTGTTGCAGTGAGTGAGTTATTGTTGTTATACTATCACTTAACATTGTGGGACAAAACCTCAGTGAAAGATTTAGTGATCTTAGTGCACTGTAGATATACTTCATTTTGTCACGTTTTTCAATTACTGGGCAATGTATTCAAATAAGGTGAGAATTGTACATTGTGTATTTTTGGCTCCATAGCTGCGGTGTGACGGTTGGCCAGGACATTAAATTGAACACTGAAAGTTCTCCCCACTGAGAATTAGACAGGGAGGTCTTTCACATGTGGTTCAAAGAGGATATCTTATGCATTACAAAGTCACAAAAGAACATTGTGCCGGTGTAAGCAAGCAAGTTCATTGGAAACCTATTTAAAATTGTCAGACCATCTGGAAAACGTTAAGCTGAAGTAAATAATCAACACACAGCCTCTAATTGCTCCATGGGTCAAATTCTCATCGGAGCAACCCCAGATCCAAAGCATCTACAATTCAACTGCTTTGGAGAACATTGGCAAGAGCAAGCATTTTACATTGTGAAAAATTTCCCTCTCAACACTATAATTCTGTTGGGACTCTAATTAGCCATTGTATTCATCTATTGTGTAAAATGTGACAGTTTCAGCCCACCTGGAACTGTCCTAATGGTGCTGGTAAAATTTGTTTTCTGACAAAGTCATGATTGATGTTTTTTCAACTCACCATTCTCAAAGTAAAAGCGATGGAAGTCATGTCCTTCCACCAAGTTACCCAAAGCTTCGGGCTCAAAGGAAGTCAGACCAGGATCACAAATCTTCCTGTAACACCAAAAAAAGAAAAGAAGACTCAGAGAAGAAGACTCAACACAGTAAAGAAAGCATATCAGTTTCCAGTTAGATGTCACTGTATAAATGCTGAGAGAAAGAAACTTACGCATATGCCTCAAAGTCTCCATTGTTGATAGACTCAATCAACTGCTCCGTCACTTTGATAATTTCCTGTTTGCGAGCTATAAGACAAGATCACAGAACATCAGCTACACAAACTGATGTACAAAAATTACTAGTTGTTACTGTATTTCAGGCAAATGTAGGGTCTGAGTGCAGATAAAGGGAGTCTGACATCAAATCAGCTTCAAACAGGTTCTAGTCTACGAAATCAGCAGGATTTCAAAGTTATTAGAAATGGAAGGCGCTCGAAAAAGTATTTCACAAAGTCATTTCATGTCTGTGTAACACAACAAAAAGAAGGCCTCCCATGACTAATAGGAATATCAGGCAGGAAAATGCAGGCTGACACGATTCCTTTCACCCAACAAAGCTCAAAATGAACAAAGACAAACCAATGCTCAGATGCAAGTATTTTCTACAAAAGCAGTTTCAACTAAGTAATGGTGACAGTTACCTTTATTGTTATTGGTGCAGGCTGGGGGATATTGAAAAAATTACTTAATTTGTGCAACAAAAAGACAGTAAATAATAAAAGAAAATACTGTATATCATTATAATAGTCTTTCAAAGGCATAAACTACAATGCTGAGCTACATGTGTGTATGTGAGTCAGCTTTTAACTGTGTGAGTCAATGTTTGGGTATCTCAGAACATAAGGGAAATGGAGGAGTGAGAAGGGAATATGTATCAACAAGACAGGAATATACAGCAGGAGAGCATCCTCTTCAATTCATACACAGAAGAAGGAGAGGGGCGAAGCAGATAATTTAGGGGTCAAAAACAGAGGGTTTTTTTCTCTGGGGAAGAGGTAGTCAATGCAACACAAGGAGAAATAATCTCAAACATTAAATCATCTAAATGAAGGAAATCATTTGAAAAGTAGGAACCCAGGATTTGAGGCACTTTACATGTTGGGAGCAGTTTCCTCCAGTGATGACTGACTAGATAATAGGAGGGGAACAAAACAGGGCATCTCCCATACTGTGGAGGGACTTACTCTGAACTGAGGAGGTGGGAGTCTGTCTTGAGTCAGACATCTGTGAGGAACGGCTCTTAGAGCTCAAGATACCGCTCACTAAGCTGCCCAGACGAAGGGCTGCCGAGTGTGTGTGTGGTGGTGTGGGATGTAACCGAAATACATATGTATGGGCAAAGGCGGGATAGAAATTATGGGGAAAACAAGTATATTTTCAACAAAACATAAAAAAGGAAGGAAAGAAAACAGAAAGAAGACATTTAGTAATAGTGAAATCAAGACAGTGTATGTAAATGAAGAAGAAAAAGCAAGTAGTGTTGACAAATGTCAGCATCAACCTCAGACATAAAATGGGAAAAACTTGAGGATGTGAGGGAGGGTAGGACAAAAAAAGAACAGGGCGGACTGCTTTTTGCAGGAAGAGTTGACAGCCAGAGGGGGGTTGCAGTAGTGAACTTGCTGTGCAGTTACAAAACAGGGTGAAGAGAAGCATACAAAGTGATCGAGTGATCGGTCTGAATGGAAATGGCGAGGACTGACTGTTGTAAGTGCACAGTGTAGGCGACAACTGTTAAGTATGAGAAAACAAATAGGCTACACAAGTTTCCCTACCTTTTACATCTTCATCCTCTATGGTAGTGTTGGCACTCTCAACAGACTCCTTAAGAATGGCAACATATACATTTTAGTCCTTTGTATTTGTATATATTGATGATGATATGGTACAATGTATGTTTTAAATATCAATGATTGTTGGAAGAAAGAAGTTTGTAATAAAATGCTAAGCTCAAAGCTATCTTTAAGAATTTAAGATTTTATTTTCTTTATCCTTTATTGCAAAATAGCAGACAACAAATAAGAAGATGGAGAGGGTTAATGACATGCAACTAAGACCCCAGCTGGGTTTAAATCAGGGATGTTGTAAGTACATGGTCAGGATATTAAACCCTGATGCCACCAGTATTCCCCACTGAACATAATTTATTAATGTTTGATTATGTAAGAGTCAAAGTTAAGCGCTGTTTTTGGTGTTAGGGAGATACTGTTGTTTTTTTATTAACTGTACTGTGAAAGGAAAAAGCCTGAAGTACAGGAACAAATGGCTTTAATATGAATAAATGCAGCTAACAATGAACATGGTGGTTTTGTTGTAATACCTTGTTTCCATCCACAGGGTTGTGAATCACAGTTGTCTGTGGTTCCTGAAGAGCAAAAGTGACAGAGAACTTGTGGGAAGAGATAACTAAAGAAACCCAGAAAAAGGTATGATGGCACAGGAGCTGGTAAAGCATATGTGTGTTTTCAGAATTTGATGGTTGAGAAGGTCTATCTATCTATCTAACTATCTATTTAATAAAGAATAAACCCTTCTTCGCTTGTTTTCTGTCTTCGTGCTTATATTATCTCCCTTCTTGTATGGTAATGTCTTTTTTTCTGCTTTTCTCTCATCAGCCCTCACCAGTGTCCTGCCTTAGTAATCAGATGTCTGGGCTTTTGTGGAATCGATCCTGATGACCAGCTCAGTCCTTCTAATCACTCACCCAGATTACACTAGATTATAACATCAGCAGCCTACATCTGTGTGTGTGTGTGTTTGTGTGTGTGTGTGTGTTTGTGTGTGTGTGTGTGTGTGTGTGTGTGTGTGTGCGTGCATGTGTGTGTGTGTGTGTGCATTATGATGATGGAGAGAGAAAGGAGGATAGAGAGAGAGAGAGAGAGAGAGAGAAAGAGATGTCATGTGCCTGTGTTCATGCGTAATCATCTAGACAGCAAATGGGGAGACAGGAAGCCTTTGACATCATGCAGAGCAGCAGTCATGTGGCCTGACGTAGGCAGCCAGTCAGCAGACACCATGCACAAGCCAATGAGTGACGGCCAAACCACTTGGGAACGTGGCATCACATTGAGCTGACAAACTCACTCTCCAGCCATGCACAGACAAACTATACGATCAACATATCCTTGGATTATGAATTTTACTTTCACATGCAACAACGAAAACAGTAAAGTACTTTTCATGACACGGGAGGAGTTCATGCATGCCGTAGGTTTGTAAAGAGGAAGGAGAGGGGAGAGATTCTTGCAGAGGAAAAAGGGAGAAGGAGAGGGAGGGGGTAGGAGGGGTGGGGGGTTGAGGTAGAGGTTGCCCCTTACTACAGATTTAGGACCACACTACTCAAAGTCAAATCCAAACATGTACAGTATGTGAAGCCTTATTGCTCAAGCCCTACATTATCATTATACAGATCCAGCAAATCCTAAATGGCCGAGCTCGGGTATTCCCCCATGCATGCTTTGCTAATTCAGATGAATGAATGAACACATCAATCTGAATTATGAATATGTTACCTTTCATACTTAGCTTTATCAACTATGGTGCAACTGAGACATGCTGCGCAGTGGCAAAAGCTTTTACACATTATTTCATTCAGGGATAGCCTATAGTTGAGCTAGACATCCGTCTCACCCTGTGTTATCACCCATTATATTTTTCATATTCTTATGCACCTGGTAAAGAATTTAAATAGTAACAAGCAAGGTTGAGATCAAACAGGAACTGATCTGACCCCCTTCTGTGAAAGGGTGAACCTGTACCTCCTCCACAGTTGGGGGTGTGAGATGGGGAGTTGCAGAAGTTTTGCAGATGAAGGTGCGAGTGTAGGTGAGGGTGTGTGTGTATACCAGTGCAGGGGCAGGGCCAGTGTCTTTAGGACTGGTCACTGTGTTGGCTTTGTTGTTGACCTGCAGGGGGCAGTGTAGAGGGGAAATGACACACATACACACTTTTCAGACCCACTTGTGCACACATACATATACACACACACACACTCGGGCAACGGTCCATTCCAAACCTAACCCTAACCTATGTCTCAGATCTGATGTTACCAACTGTTACTGTTACCAACCAAGACCTCTTTATCAAATCTGTGTATTTCATAAAGCAGATTTAGGCAGACAGGTTTATCCCGAAAGTAATTGGAGGAAAACTTCTTCTGTTTCAAAAACATTTCTTAATAGACACATTTTGATTTATTCTAAACTGCTAGACCTACAAGAATATAAAAGGGGTTGTTAGTAACCATATGGGGGAGATGAGGAGACAGCTATTTCAATTTATTTTTGACCAGCCTCCCTGTCAAATAAGCTAGGAACAGGCATTAAATTTACACAAGAGCAGACCAATTATATAAAAAAAAGGGAAACTATGCTGACAGGCCCTTTTCCAACTGAGATCTTTCCAATAAAATGTCCCTCATCCATCTATATGAATGTTGATTTATATTGGTACAACTGAAGAATAAAAATAAGTAATATTAATAATCATAAAATTGTGGGAAAGACTGTCATGTTCAGTGAGTTAATACACTTGGCTATGTTTACTGTTTACTTATCACAAATTGTGATAAAGGAAATCAACACAAGGTAATAGATTTCATCTGGATTCACCAATTCAGAGGGAAAATTTTCCCTGATATTTTGTACATTCAGTATGTTTCTTTCAGATAACATACTACTCTATATTGTCAAACTTTCACTCTCTTGACATGTCTCTTCAATTTTTACTCTAATGAGGTTTTTTTTTTTTAAATTCTCATTTTCCCTCATCCATGTGACACCATTCACACTCCCTGGAACGGACATAGTGTAGGCCTGAGTAAGACCCAAACACATAGACACTGATTCAGACAATGTATGCAGAGGTCCAACCTCAAATTAAAACTCACTTAAATGTAGAACAGGCACACAGAATTAGTCAGCCACACAAAAATCTCAACACACACGTGCACATGTGAACACATGCACCTCTGCGTTAAGTGTTAATTTCAGATCAGACCCCAAACACACAGAGAAATTAGGAAAGAGCACAACAGAGGCTCTAAAGTAAAGATTAAGTGACTATGGAAAATGTGAGACATGGTCCATTAAGGAAATACAGGCAGGAAGAGACACCATAGAGACCAGTATTTAGAAAAAAGAAAGGATAATTGTACTAGAAATATAGTCACTCACATATAATCAATGTGGTCAGCTGTGCCACAAAACAACTGTGAGATCAAGCTAAGAAAGTAATCATTGCCCACTGCTTGGAGTGACTGTCCCTGAATGATGATGCTGTTAAGTGCAAAATGCATAATAATAATCCTCTGACGTTCAAACAGACTAATGCAAGTAACAAAGCATTCTCTTCTCTGTGCAAAGCGGCTCACCTTAACACCGTCGGGCTTCTTGTTGAGCAGACTCTTGGCTGCTGTAGAAGGAAAGAAAGAGACAGCACTTCAGCATGAGAGCTGACAAACAGAGTCCTGAGCCTGAGGCTACACTAACATGCAGCAAGCATATCAGTCAACTGTGCTTATCTTCAAACTCCAGGTGCAAAAATCCAACTGCAAGATCCATGATGCAATGCAACAGATGCTCTGAATGGCATCATCATTTATGCAAGGTTGTGTCCTACTACATATTAATTCACATGTGAGGGGCTGAAGGGTGGGTGGTTGACTGGGTGTGTATTTAGCAGGTGATGAAAAGGATAATCTACCTAACTCCAGGAGGCTCACACAGCATTCTTAACTTGACGTTTGCACGCATACACATGCACTTAACCACTAGTGCCCACATATACAATCCCATCACTCATCTCACGCTTTGTTTCTGACAGCATAAAGAATCCAAACACTAAGTTGCACTTCAAAATACATGCTGTATCCTTGTGTAAATTTCATTCTGATCTCATATTGGCACTTTGGCAAGCGTGAGATTCAATATTGCTCTTTTTGAATAACAAACACCTCATCTTCATGCATATGTGATTGGCTATTAGGAGAGCAAGAAAGGCTGAAAATTACAACTTATTGGCTGGGCCCTACCCCACATATTTCCCTGTCATTCCAAAAATCTTACCTCAAATGGATACCACAATCCAAAAAAAGAAGGAAAGAAAATTGAAAAAGGAAGAAGATGATGAATAAAAAGAGACACAAATGCACTAATGCATTTTTCTGTAGAATGAAGAGAGAAAACAGGCTGGTAAGAGCCTGAGAAATTAGAGATAGGTCAAAGGAAATACATGCAAAAAAGTATGACAGAGTGCAAAATAGTGGGAGAGAGTGGTAGAGCAACAGCTAGAGAGATAAAGAGAGATGACTCTGTTTACCAACGGCACACTGTATTTGTGCCAAGATCATCTTTGTTCTATAGAGAAACAGATCGAAGGCGTTCCAAAATAGGTTAACAAGCTTCTATTCATTTTTTTTTTCAAAGTTAAAGATTGACTACACATTTTTACCTATTTTGTAATGCTTCTGATTTGTTTCCTCGTGAATAGAAGATGCACTTATCTTAGAGCACCTACCCAAACCACCTCCAATATCAAAGGCTAAGAAATATTCCCAACCACCTGCTTTTTTTTTTTAGGATATATGTTTTTAGTTTGGGAAAACCAGGTCTCGGACACTAGGCTGAGAGAGACATACCTGAGAAGTTTCTTGTGACCAGCAAAGTGGTCAGTATGGCTCCCTGCAGTGGTAGAAGAGAAGGAAAGAAGAAGGTAATGATGATGGAAGGAAGGAAGAGAGAAATAGGAAGATTGATTATAAGGTTACAGCAAGAAAGTGGAGCACAGCAAAAGGGCAACTTGAAGGTTTAAGAGAACAACTCATCATTTCTGAGTTACCCTGAGAAGTCTTGAGTGAGGAAGACAGAAAGAGAGAGGGGGAGAGAGATGGGTGGATGGACTGTTCTACATAAATAGAAACATGAAGGATTGCCCGAAGCCTCACCTTGAGTTTCCTCCTGGCGTTGAATTTCTTCAGGCACTCCACAGTCTCCTGCCTGTGCATCATGGAGGCTACAGTGGACCGTTGCTGCAGGAAGAAGATGAGAGGATTTGAGGATTAGGAGGGAATGGAAACAATAGGTGGCAGGAATGTATTGTTGTGCATGTGTGGACAATGTAATTGTTGGGAGATGTGTGTTCATGGAAGTTAGACAATATAGAATTTAAGCAGTCTGTTACTTACAGTAGTTAATTATCATCAGTGTGTGGATTTTTATTTATGTGTGTGTGTGTGTGTGTGTGTGTGTGTGTGTGTGTGTGTGTGTGCCACATACGCAGATCCAGGGGTGTTTGAGGGCCTCTGCGGCAGTGATGCGTTTACTGGGATTGATGGTTAACATCTTGTTGATCAGATCTTTGGCCTCAGGAGTTACAGTGTCCCACTCTGGGGATGGGAACTGCAAAAGAAAACACAATGTCAAAACTCATTGCACAGATAAAGCAAATACAGGCAAAACATCATATGATTTTAATATTCTTCATGTAGCAAGTAAAAGGAAAGGATAAAAAATAACGAAAAACATGAATGAAGGGACAGAAAATTAATAAAACAAACATCCTTTGAGAGAAAGAGACACAAGAGATAAAGTAAACCTGTGTATTTAAGACTGACTTTGTGTGCATTAGCGCTACTGTTAGAATTAAGGGTGTCACCATATACTAGTATTGACGTCGTACAAACTATGTTGTTTGTTTTTAATGATAGCCCTACTCTGTATGCGAGTGCACACTTACATCATAGGCCCCAGCCTTAATTTGTTGGTAGAGGCGGTGTTGATCCTCATCCCAGAAGGGAGGGTAGCCCACCAGCAGGATGTACAAAATTACACCTGCAAGGTGGTGAAATGTGAAGTTAAGCAGGTAATAACGATATATTGCAGTGATTTTATTATTCAACAAGAACATAAAATTCACTCTTTTGACACTGCACAATACACTTGAAACAACATGAAGCTGCAGTGTAGGTGCAGACCACGCTTCTTCACACACCTGACCAGGTAAGACAAGGCCTTAGATTGAGGCCTTAGCTCCAGCGTCAAGTTCATTCGAACAGTTGCAGTGAGAGAATTTGAATGTTATTTACCACAGGCCCACATGTCCACTGGTTTCCCATATGGGTCTTTCCTCAGAACTTCTGGAGACAAGTAGCCTGGGGTGCCGGCAAAACCTGGAGGAGTGACATGGAGGGAGGGAGGAGATGTGGAATGGTAGGCGGGAGTGGGCATTTTATTGACTAGGCTAACTAAATGAGTGATTGCTTGATTGCTTGGTTGCTTGACTGACTGATTGTTTCAGGTTGAAAATGGATGGATGAATACTCACCAAACCATGCCTGCTGGTCCCCCTGCACCTCGATAGCCAGCCCAAAGTCAGCCAACTTGACCGCCGCCCCCTTCAGCTTACTGGCCAATAGAAGGTTCTCAGGCTGGGGGGGGCGGAGTCAAACAGGTTAGAGGTGAGAGGTCACACGCTCTGGGAACAAGCCGCCCACAGACACAGATCTAAAATCAGATTAGCCAAACCAAATCCTAATCCAAACCATTAGGGGTCAACGATGCTAAACTGCTCTTAAATCAGTGTCTGGGGCAACTCCCTTTTCTGCCACACATATGACAGAGAAACAGAAATGTGCACGGGACCAAGTCTCTACGTGACCACGGACATTTTCCATGCTGGAGCTGTGGACTTGCTCCCTCAGTCTCATGGATTCTGAGAGAGTGAATTGGTTGCAGACATGATACGTTTGTCCACAGTAACACCAATCCACTGTTAAAATCCATGAGTGGGAACAAAGTTCACACTGCAGGAAGAAGGATACAGGGGGAAGGTGTGGTGTCACAGGAGACGTGGGTGTAAAAACAAGTGACTCGGCCACATATGGGTAACCACAAACACACGCCGCACACTAACACAGTTTAGCACAATCGTAAATATATGCGAGCCCCCAGCAAGCACACACACACACACACACACACACAAACACGCACACACCCACATATACACACGCGGACACAGGTGCAGAAAGGTCTTTGCTAACCTAAGGCCAGTTAGACAGTGTGTGCTCTAATGAATAATACATTTCCTAACATTTAGAGACTCTAAACACAGCCAGCCTGTGTGCAGTCAGTTTATGGCAGACATATGAATCAACAGGACATAGACACTAACTGACAACTGGACACATCTACATAACGATTTACATAATGATGAATAAATCCTCCTGATTATGGGGCATCTGAAAACTTTAAATCACTTCAGCAAAGAACATCTCCCCTTACAAAGTTGACGGATTGGAAATCTCATAAACCATCATGGTTACTCTGAATTTATTTATTTATTTATCTATTTTCTTGGTAGAACTAGAGGCTCACAATCCATTTGAACATATCCAAGTGAGCTTTCTTGCATTCTCTTCCCTCTTCCCTCCACATAAAAATGCTCTCGGGAGGTTATGAGAATACAGACTAAGAATAGAATATTCATGACCTTGGAAAATCTTTCACGTCTCAACATAATTTTTATACAATTATGCAAATGGTGATCATTCCTGAGATTCTGGCTTGTGGTTGCTCCTATTCCTGTCACCGTAGTGTTGCAGTCAGAGTACGACACACTCACACAAAGATACTAGCATGCTGTCTGAAACATAGCGGTAGTATTAAAAGACGATCTTTATTCTTGACATTGCCAGGACAAATACTGAACCAAGAATAAGGACTTTGTTTGAATTCTAATCCAGCAAACCAGTATTGCAGAAAATCTCCAAGCTAAGGTCAAGGTCAAATCACCTTTATTAACTGCCCAAAGCTTTTAAAGCCCCTACAAGGATAATAGAAGAATGTAACAACAAAAGAAATCTCTATAATGATATGATGTTTCTTCCCACTAGAGGAAACAATGAAAACTTCATCTTTATTTCATCAAACGAACTATAAAAAAAATAAAATAAAATAAAAAAACATAAAGATGCAAAGGTGAGGACTACGAGGGAACTATTGCCACCTGTTACACAGAGTCAGGACTAAAGAGAGCTGCACCCGTGGATGTGGTGATACAAACCTTCAGATCCCTGTGGACGATCCCATTAACATGGCAGTGATGGACACTCTCCAGGATCTGCTGTATGCAGTGGCTGAGGGCAGGCGAGTAATGAACGAGCGCAGGATTGTGATGGAACAAATGGAAGGAGAGACGGAAAGGCAAGAGAGAAAGGTAGAGAAAAAGAGACGGGAAGGGAAATTAATTGAGAGGAGGAGAAGAGGAAACAATCTCATAACAATGTATCATATGTTCCTCTCATTAGACTTCTTATGAGTGATTCTGTTTTCTTGATGGATGACATTCAGTCACATGACGGCAAGTCGCAGGATATAATGTATTACACTGTATGGACAAACCAAAGCTAAACAAAGTCTATGACAAGAAAAATACAGATGCACACACACAAGCACATACACACACAAACACTTTTTTTCACACACACACACACTCTCTCCCTCTCTCCGTCTATGAGTATGATTAATGCCGCAGGCTCTGTGTCGTTAATCACCTTTATAAATAACTCTATGAGATGCCTCAGAGACAAGGCAGCTGCATCACACCTCTGAGACGACCATATGTGAAACACACAAATATACACACACGTATAAAGGTGCACACAGTTGTTCTCTCCAGTAACAGACAGAGATGCATAACAGCTGCTGTGCTCAGCAGTGTATGTGGGTTTGCGCTACCTGGCGTCAGCCTCACTGTAGTACTCCCTGGCTACGATGTCCTCGAACAGCTCCCCTCCTGTCACCCTGTGGGGAGACAGAGACAATATTAGTGTGTGTAGACATCCTTACAAAACGTACAGTTATTACACCAGTGAACAATTTAGGTCAAGCTATAAACTTGATGTTATGTGTCTGTTTGTGTGCATGAATGGTTGCGTGAGAATGTGCAAGAGGTGGTTACATGTTTCTTTGCTGGAGTTTTATGAATGTGCAATAGAGGTCAGGGGATGTAGGTCAAGAGCCTTTTGCACCAGCTCTTCATCAATTCAAATGTGGTCTAGTTAGAGTTTGCTAAGCGGACACCTAGGCACCATCACACAGACTAGCTCTAACTCAAGAGGACATGTCAAATTAGAATGTGTATGTGGGAGTCTCTTACTCACAGATCAAACACCAGATAGTGGAAACCCTCTTCTGATATGCTGTCATGGAGCCGTACTGTGGAGAAAAGATCACAGGAGAGAAGAGAAAAAAAAAAAAACAGAGGAAAAAAACAAATAAAAGAGAAATCGGTTATACGCTTAGGTCAATACTCATAATTTCCAGCTTCCTTTGTTTTGCTCTGTCTCAGAAATAAGTTGTTAGTAGTCAGGTGTATCAGAAACACAAATTAAATCAAGTAGCTAAATGAGTCTGCAATGCATAATATATTCTACCTCCACTTAATATGATGATTCATGCTGTTATTAAGATCAATGTATGATCAAAACTTTTTAATGCTGATTTTTAAACTTTAAACTCTGACTTTGACTACTTGGATTTAAGGACAGCTAGTTAATGCTTTCTTTAAATCCATTCAAATGTATAAATATTTAATATGAGAAAATAAACTTTCTGAATTGCTTTCACGTTAGGCCTTGATCCTTGCAGCTGTGCTGAAATTGCTACTGTGTTAATCTGAGGTATTAACATACGCAGGAGTTTGTATTGACATTAGGAAGTCAATAATGCCCTCAAAATGTGACTCCTGATAATAGAGAAGAATTGTCCCATATAATTCCTTTGTTTTCCGCCAATATATCATATATTGTCTTTTAACATAACACATCTGGGAGTCAAAATGATCCGTCACAGTTGTTCTCAAACTTTAGAAGAGCAGAGATATCTTGAAAAACGATTGGAATTGCAGCTCTGATGCAGAACTGATTTGAGGAATCACAATTAATGACAGCAAAGGAAAGAAAGAACACGAGAGGATGAGTGTGAACAGAAGAAAAGAGGAGAGACAGCTTCTGTCAGAGGCATAATGAGGAGGAAAGAGTGTAGAGGGTCAGTGGTTTAGGGGGAGGGTGAAGTGCTCCCGTGTCTTTTTGATGACGCAGCTGGGAGAGCACACAGATACATCATCATTAGATACCTGTGTAGACACACACGCACACACACACTTGGTTTCTCTCGCTTGCTCTCTCATAACTGTATCTAGAAGATGAATAGCCATAGCAGGAGTCACCAGAGACCTGAACAGAGTATGTGTGTTTTCGTTTGTATCCGTGTTCTTGTGTGTGCATATTTTGAGCATCGAGGACTTGCAGCTCACCGATGTTGGGGTGCTTCAATAGACGGCAAATCCTCGCCTCTCTCTCCAGCTTTTGATGATCTGAAAAAATAAAAAAACAAACAAACAGAGGAGACACAAACACAGAGAGAGAAACAGAGACAGGTTATTTTTAATACTCTTCATTATTCCCTGCTATGATTGGCTTTCTGAATCATCTAACATGAAGTTGGCTGCAAGTTAGTTTTGACTCAGTGGAGGACACAGTGTTTGGGCATCGTTGTCAGCGTCAGTGTGTGTTTCTGTACCTGACATTCACACTACTGCATGTGTGTTTGTTTGTGCGCATGTCGTGCCTGTCTGTGTGTTGGCTTCGCATCAGCCCTGGTCTTTTCCTTATCAGAAGTGAAATGCTTGACAAAAATAATGTGACCTGATATGTGCTTGGTTATGTGCCACAAACAGACAGGCAACAGTGAAAAGCAAACACAGTGGGTTCATGTTGACCTTCGGTGTCTGGCTCGATATGAGCCCCTGCAATGAGCTTACAAGTTCCCTTTGCTAACCTGAGGACAAAATAAATTCACAAGGATATTCAGAAGCTTAACCCAAAGAAAATGTAACTATCAAAAAGTCTTTCATGCTATTAACATTCTTAAAATTAGTTGAAAATCAGTGTTCACAAATTAATGAAAATGTTTTATCCTCCATTGATATTACATATCAAATATACATACATGGCAAATGTATGCAAAACCACATGTAGAATAATCAGTTTGATGTTCAATGTACTCATTTATACATTAGAGACTAATTCCTTCAAATAATAATTCCTCAAACTTTTTTTCTTTCTTTAATTACCCAAATTTCATGGCCTGAACACAACACTGTCTTCAGGGTGAGACAGACAGGAAACCAGTTACAGTGGTAACTGTACTCCTGCAGCAATGTGACCACCGAGAGGCTGGTCACATGGCATCCCACGAAGCATTTCACATCTCTCCTCTGTGAGACCAGACTGATCTTATCTGACTTTGTGAACAAGAAGTAATGTTCAAATCTCCCCTTCAGAAGAAACCATAGTCCAGTGACTGATTTGGAACAACTGAGTCTGAGCAGCAGTCGTTATAATGAGCGACACATTATGGTGTTGGGGCGACCCATTTCAGCTCTGCCTTGGGACATACAGAGCAAGAGAGAGAGAGAGAGAGAGAAAGTGAGGGAGAGAAAGAAGAGCAGCGGGTTCTACTTTCTTTTTTTTTTTTCAAATAAAATAGGACGCCTATTTTTCACTCTCATCCTTGTCTCCTTCCTCTGCTCTTCTTGATACTATGGCAACTGTGGACTCAGTGCAGCTCACAGGCAAGACCAACAAAGAACACCAAGCAGCTTGTTCCCATTATAGGTACAGGTATCTGTTTGTTTGTTCGTGTAGTGCACCTATAGGAAGCCACAGACAGACACACAGACAAACTTAAGGCTCCAGTATACTTTAAACTAAATTTAACTTGGCGTGCTCTCAAACGCTCTGTAAAAATGCCAGTACAATATGAGTGCTGAGACTGAAGGACTGCGTGAGCACAGCAGCGGGTGGAGTTTATCAGTCGCAGTGAAAAAGATGAAGCCAGAATAAAATCCCAACAGTGAAATGCAAAACAAATACAGCACGAGCTGTGGCTGCAGTACAGTAAAAGCTAAAAATACAGGAGGAAGAAGTTTCTGCCGTGGTACAGAAAAGGAGATGAAAGCAGCGTGTGCCAGTCAGTTTGATGATCTTTTAAAACAAGTGAGATTATTAAAACTCTTTCTCATCCTGCCATCCAAGTAAATGCAATCCATCAAATTAAAAAGTACTAAAATTACAAAATAATTAACTCACTAAGTATAATTTCTTTCCTTACAAGAGTAAAATGTAAGGTTTTCTGCATATACTTTTAGTAAGGATCAGTAAATAAAACTCAGTGCCCATTCAGGTGCAGCATGTGATTCAGACCAAGAGTAGTAAGTAGTGACAAATGAACAGCAGATGAACTGTAAACATGCAAGCCAAGGCCACAGGACGAACACAACTGATCACATGACACTACAGGGCTGGTGAAGAAGTTTGTGCGAAAACTTTTAACACAAGGCTCGCACGCGACACAACGCTACAAACGGACCCCAATGCAGCACTTTTGTGTGGTCACAACTCCGCCATACTGCCTGTGAGAGTATGCCAAATTCTTGTTGGAAGTATACTGTCAGCTGTACAGATAAGCACAATGGCAGAGAGATAGACAGGCAGCCTGACAGGCAGAGCCAGAAACAAGGGCAGCTCAGCCATTATTTCATGATTAGCAGGACCCTCTGAGCAAGGTCACTAATCTCTCCATCTCTGCCTCAGTCTTACCATATTACTGAAAAGTGCATAATTCCCTCTGCTTCTCTCAGTCTAACACACAAACTGTCCTTTGCTAATTTAATAGATTCATTTTATTATCCAAATCTTCCACTTTTCTTAATCTGTCACTTCATTTTTATGTCACTTTGTTTTTTGGTTATATATGAATGTTAATTTTAGGCCAACAGCATCACGTTGCATGCTGCATTGGCGCTACAGTGGTTTTGATGTGTGTGTTGGTGGCGAGTTTAAATGACTTTTGCATTTCACTTTAGTCATGTTGTCAGATTTCTAACTGTAGTGGCCGTCCATCAGTTTCCAAAATGACTCATGCGTACCAATATTCATACAAAATGTTTGTATAAATAATAATATACATAATGCATACATAATCTTTTATCGAGATACATTTGTTGTATGTAAATAATCAGATATCCTGTGTTCATGTAAAACTTCCTTACTGTCTTACATACCAGCTCCACTTCATAATTCATCATCTACAGCAGACAAATTACTAGACAGCATACAGCACTCTGTTGAAGTTGGACTGGTCCAGATTTTTTTAAAGGGAAGCATGCAGCCTTTCTCCACACAAATACATTTGCCCACAACCAAAATAAGATGTTTATGTATTTATTTTGTGTTCTTTTCAAATGTCTCTCTGAAAATGTATTTGAAATTGTGAAACAGAATGTTGCATTCATGTGCATTCTCTCCCATTCAGATGTAGTCTTTTGGATGCAATGTTTTGCAACCAGCCGTAAGATTTTTGGATATCAGAGCTCTTCAACATAGAAGTCGACCATCACAAAAAGAGTAAAAAAAAAGTCTCACCCAGCGGAAAACACTGAGCCCCAGTTTTCAGCTGATTTATGGTGCCAGGTGGTCAAATAGCAGTGGTGGTCCATGAACAAGAGTTTATGGGGTCTTTTACTCAAATGTAATCATTTGGACTCTGCATTGTGAACCAATCATAGATAAGAGTTTTAATGCTCAAGTAACATTAGAGTAGCTACAGTTATTGTAGCAGCATATTTGTGTGAGTAAGGCAATGTTGTTTTAGACCTACATTAGGAAGACATAATATAAACAGTTTCTCTTTGAAGCAATAAAGTCACTATTGCAAACACGGCTTTAAAGGCACATGCAAAGGCAAGTCATGTTAGGTTGGTTGTATTTTTTCACTGTACTGTAACTAACCGTACAGTCGGTCATACAATTCCCTCACTCCCACCATCCATCATTTTCCACCTCCACTTTTCTTTCACTCTCTCTCTCTCTCTCCCTCTCTCTCTCTCTCTCCTCTCTCTCCCTCCTCCACAGGTAGTCCACCTCTCAGCCGGCCGGACATCTGTTGTCTAGCAACTCCTGCACCAATCAGAGCGTCAGGCCTCTCTTCTCCTCTGCAGTGGAACCAGCCTTGCATGCAAATGGCCGACATGGATAGTTCACACACAACTATCAAACTCTCCACAAGTACAGACAGGAAAGCACAAGTAACTAGTCCTGTAAGAGCATGCACACATTAAAAAAAGACATGTCATTTAAACACCTCTCCCCTGGAACATCAAATCATTTAATCCTTGACACACAGAGCATAGGAAAAAGAAGAACACACAGTACGCTACAACAAATACCAAGACCAAAATTAAATTCTTGTCCGCATTAGATACTTTTGTTTAGAAATCTGCATATTTATGATATTAAAATCATAACTTTTCATTGTAGCCCCCTGCAATCACAGGGTATTTTTGACATGATACTGCAAAGATGAAAGACAAAAAATGTGATACTACTGGGTTTATGCTTTATTGAGTCGAGATGTTGAGGTCTGGTCAGGTTTAAGCAGATTCTTCTGGAGTTTGGATGTTCTCCCTGCGCTCATATGGTTTGGACTTGTGTATTGTGTAATTCTTAAAAACTTTTAAGACATGCTAGTCCACTGGATTGGATTACAAAAGTGCCCATAGCTGCGTGGGAAGTTGTGATTGTCTGTATGTTAGCCTGATAGGGCATATTCTTTTTTTTTTTTTAAATGTATGAGAAAATCACATTTTACACCTTCCACTGAACAAACCTCTGCTGCAGTCAACTTTGAAATCTCCCTGACTCTGAAAAAGTCTCAGACTGACAACAAAGAGTTGTGACTGGCTGCTATGCTTTACAATACTTTAATGTATCTGCGCGTGTGTGTGTGCGTGTGTGTGTGTGTCCTATGAGAGGCGTTCTGCTTACCTGGTTTAAACTGACGGCAGCATTTTTACATGATGTGAAACCAGTGTAATTGTGCAGACACATGTGGAGCTACCCCAGTCAGCTGTTATCATTCAGGACTGTTTGGACGTTTTTGGCCTGATCTAAGCTGCTTTTCTGAATATCTGCCTGTTTGCATGCGCTCTGCCCAACAGTGTATGAATTTCTATTCATAACTAAACTCCATGATGGTTGGTCGGTTCATTTACAATATACAGAGTGGCTTCCTGTTTTCTTTCAGCAAAAGGTTGTCCCTTGCATTTTTTTTCATGTAAATGAGTTAGAAATTGGGTTTTCACCTGCTGATGTTGTCCCTCCTCCTCTTTAATGCCAAAAAACATTCATTTGTGCCATAAAACAATCTAATTCTGTCAAATCTTACAGTAGCCACAGGAAGAGTTTTAGTAATCACCTTGTTAGCTCATGGCACGCAAAACTGTCTCAAATGTTTCTGTAGTTGTGATGTATTACTTTATTATGGATGCAGCATATTTAAATATTCAAAAGCTGAACACACATCTCTCATATGAACCTACTTAAATGTGCTGAGTGGTGCATCTCTGTCAGCTGCTTTGCAGGCTGTGGGACACTGACCTCTTGCATTTGTCATGTCATAAACCATCTTGTCTAAAACAATCTATTTCTTGGCGTCAGCATTCAAAGTATGTAGCCTCTGTGCTGCCCAGATTAGGATTTCAAACTTCATACCATATTTATGACAGTCCACTTGTCATTGTATGTCTATGCTAGTAAGTCAACCAGCCTGACACATGCTAAGTGCAGTCATACTGAACATTACTTCATCAAGAACTACATTTCTACAGGAATTCTGCAGGCTGAGTTAAGAGTTCCTCATACATATCTTTATCTAACTTTTCATGGAAATTCCTTCTTACTCATAAAAATTGCATTTTTTCAAGGTAACAAAGTTCTGGGTAATTCTGACCACTTGAGTAATAACTGTAACACATAATGAGATAAGAAACTGTTGCAATACTGAGCTAACAGTTCTTGTTAAAAAATTAAAGCTGGTGAAAACAGCATATTTTCTGCCATAAACCAGTTATCAGAGAAACTGGTTTTACCAAGAAGAGAAAATGAATGATAAAAAAGCAACCATTTTAATCCTCTACTGAAGAGCATGTGTTTATTTGTTTAAGGACGATAATACTATATTGTAAAATTATTAATATTAATGTTACTATAGAGCATAGAGAAAACAATGTAGGCCTACAGGGAAGTGATCCTTATTGCAGAGTAAGCCCCTGAAAAGGTAAGAGGCTTCAATGGACACAGACACCATTCTGTAGACTTGATTGTTTTATTTGACTTGAATCATCCTTCCATGCTGATTTTTCCTGCTGCAGCCCTTCCTTTCAGTCGGTATGAAAACCCAAATAAAGGATGGATTTGTTATTAGCTACTATAAAGTATTCGCCAACATGTTGTTGTATCTGTCATTTTTGTGGTCTGTTTCAAGTTTTAATGCACTTTTAAGAAGTCAGGAAGACATCGTCCGTTCAAGAGAAACCTTCCAGTTCCAGAGACCTGTTTGATTGCATTTCAGAGTGATGAAATTAAAAGTTGCTTACAAATTGTCTAAACACTGCAAATCACTGCCGTCACAAGACAAATTCCAAATTTCGAAATGTGACCCCAACAGACCCCCACCTCTATTTCCCCTTCTGTCTCTCTCTCTCTCCTGCTGCTTGTTTTTCTGTCAGTTTCTGTTGTGTCACGTCTGCAACCGCACTGCAGCAGGGTGTAGTGCTCTGTGTGTATGTGTGTGATTTCTTTGGCTTTTTGTAGTTTGACGTCCTGTAAGTTTAACGCTACCAAATTTAGGGACAGACAGAGAAGACACAGGCAGACATAGAAAGCTAAAACAAAAAAGCATGAGACAGGGACAGAAATAGAGACAGAACAAACACCTCACAGAGAACGGTACTTAAATACACACACAAAAAAAGAGTTAGACAAAGAGGATGAACTTTAAACATCTTATATATACCTGCTTTGTATCTTCACTCAGCTTGACCAACTTATTGTGGTCATCAGATTTCTCTCCTCATTAATAAATCACTCACATAATATTGTCCTAACACTCATTTCACTGACACATAAAACTCACTCACACACACACACACACACACACACACACACACACACACACACACACACACACACACACACACATTAAAGGAAAAGAACAAAATGGGTTTATGGTCCCACACTGATATAGCATAAGCATAACACTGGCTGATCTGTTCTTTTCCACAACAAATATATTAACAGCCATTAGCCGGACCAATACCAACTTATTTTTGGAACAGGGCTGAATTGGAAAGTAAAGTAAAGTTTTTTGTTCATTGCAGCTTTTCAAATGTAATCTGTTTCATACTTTTCACTGTTGGTCAGGATGAGCAGTTTGAAAAACATCCTGTGGGAACTTGTGATATTAAGCACAGTTCAATCAATCTGTTTAAACAATCAATAATTGAATCGATGATTAGAATAAACCTCGGTTGATGTCCTAAACCTAATCCACACGAATTCACCCACCATACACACTGCAACAGGGTGCTGCAATTGCTCTGCTTCAATTTAATTAAGAGTTTTAATTAAAAAGATGTAGTGGGTTGAATGTAACATCCTCTGTGGCCAGCAGCTAAGTAGTCCTCCTCCATACGTTTCCATTCGACCCCCCGCAGAACCCAGGGGTCTAATGAAACCATCCAGGACGCTGAGACACCGTCACCCTCCGCTGGTTCCCAACAGAGGAAGAATTATGAGACTGATAACTCCCTTGCTTTCTCCTCAAAGGAGAAACAAAAGGTGGCTGGTGTCAGAGATAAAACTGCCCCTGGAGTATTGCTGGGAGTCTCATAACATACGGTAATGCCTGCCTTTATCTTATCCAGTGTAATACAGACACACACATTAGACTATGTACTACACATTATGTAAAAGTGCTCTAATCCAGGAGACATCCTGACCACAGAACTAAACATAGAGACATATTTCTAATCACATACGCTATATATACACACAAAGCTACAGATTTGAATGCAGAGATGAAGCCCTACCATTAGAGGGGCTCTTTATTATGATTATGGCTCCATTACTGAGGTAACATTTAGTGTGTGTGCTGCAGAGCATTGGCGGCAACCAAGTTACCAAAATGCTGTACCCATTATCACAGTATATGCTATTGTTCTTGAGAATATCATGTCTGCTATTTAAACAGCAGTAATAAAAACAGTTAAAATTCTCAATAACTTCATAGATAGAAAAAAAAGGCAGTCAAAGTCATCACTAACAAGAGCTGCCATAGCAACCTGCTATGTCTGTGCGGAAGGCAAATAGCCTACATTGCTTAATATAACTATGCAACAGGAGGGAGGACAGAACGGGGGAAGATTGTAAGGGAGGGAAAGGTCATTAAAAAAAAAGAAAAATCATAGGTTGAAAAGGACATACAAAAGGCAGAGTGAAAAAAAGTGAGAGAGAAAGAGGTAGGAGAAGACAGAGGCGGATGCACTACTCTGTAATTAAGAATGCCCTCGCTTTCTGCAGAGTCCATTACCCTTGTTAGTCATACTGAAGGTTCTTTCAAGGCTCAACAATCAATCGTTTTTACATCGAAACCCTGACATTTTAAAAATGCAACAGCTGCAGTTTATGATTACAGTTTACATTATTAACAACGTTTTAAGAGCTGAAAGTTTTATCTGGTGACTGCTGATTTTTGCCAGCTGAATCTTTTCATTAAAGAGGATTAATGTTAACGAATATAACAATGAAACTTTAGTTTAGAGTGGTGAGTCTTCTTCTAGGTAAACAATCCAGCTGATTACATCACATTGTTTTCAGGCAGGTATTTCATGGCTAGCTAAAGGTGACTGTTGAGTGTAAATGACAAAAATCTCCAAGTCAAACCTGTAAGCACATCATGAAGTAGCTGGTTTTGTCAGTCTGTAAAGCTAATGTTGTCTTAAGAGTAAAAACTTTCAGGTATTAGTCAGGTGTCATTACGCCACGCCATTGCCACATGTCAGTGCTGGGGGGGACAGTTCATTCTTGACCTTAAAAATAGTAGTTTGAAAAAAGAAAAAAAAAGAAAAGCTTTCAGCTACATCTCCTAATGGTCTTTATCAGTGATATCAGTCATTTGCTCAGTTGTCATGGAGATGGTTCAGCTGTCATCGTTGAACAAATTCCATCTGCTGCAGAGGATGAATCCACGGATAAGAGATGCTGCTGAAAGCTTTGGCAGAAATCTAGAGGACCTTGATTTCAGATGTTTTTGTCAATGTTAGGCGTAATGTTATATCTTACTAAATGTGAACTGATTGAGCAGTTTTTCTACAGAGAGGCCACTGGGGGTTTACTCTGACACTGACTTTTCTCTAGTTGATTGATTTGAAAAGTAGAAGGGAGGACTGGTTTCAAACAACTGCATAATTTCATCTGATTATTTTATGGAAACTGTCATTCAGTTTGGGGGTAGCTGTTAAACACCTTGTATATCACCATAAAATGCTTGGAGATTAATCCAATAATGCAGAAAAAACACATACCCATGGATACTATAGAAACACACAAACACCCCTCCTATAGTCCCAGTCTCCCTATGCGCATCTGCTTGGCCAGACAGGTGAGCATCGGCTGAAACCCAAAACCTGGCTCCTTTCAACGATATATCTTCAATACTGTGTGTGTGTGTGTGTGTGTGTGTGTGTGTGTGTGTGTGTGTGTGTGTGTGTGTGTGTGTGTGTGTCTGTGAGAGAGAGAGAGAAAGAGAGAGTGACCAACATTTATTTTTAGCCTTCAAGTACCCAGTGAGTCATGTGATCCCCCTTCTTCCCACTGATCCCTCCTTCCTTCCCTACCCTCCCATTTTTCTGTCTCTCTCCCACAATCACAGCTCTGTCTCTCCTCTCGCTCCTTCCTTTCACTTCAAAGTGAGGCAACACAGTGTCACAGTGACACGGGAGGAACGCAGGAATAAAAACGACAAAAGAGGGAAAGGGAAGCAGGAGGGAAAACAAATCTTTATCTTGCCTAATGAAGGAAAGCGAGAGAAAGGGGAACGATATGCAGAAAGAAAACATGCGCACATACTCATACTTATCTGTGTCTATCTATATGTGTAACACTGAGGCAGACTTGCTTACACCTTGGCAACAGCTATCATCTCTGTTACCATGACACCTCCACGTTACAAAAATAACAATGGCACACCACAATTACTGCAGAAACTGTCCACTCTGAAGGAGGGTCAGTTACGAATCAGTGGACTGGAATGACATCAAGCCATGAACAATGATGATGATGCCGTCTCTGCAAAACTGATGGTGATGTTATCACCATGGTTCACTTACAGAGAATTAGGGATAAGAGTCCAGATAAGATAAAAAATGGGGGTAAGAGAATGAAAGGCGTCATTAGCATCAGCATCAAAACAGATATTATTAAATCTGTTGATTCCTCCCTCCTTGTGAATGCTTATTCATTCACCCTATGTCACTCCCACAGTGCAATGTAATATTTCCACAGCTGCCTTCTCTAGGCCTTTTTTTTATTCAAAACATCTTTACTGTAATGGATTCAGCGCTGCAAATCTACCCAACTGTTAAGACAAGCGGAAAGGGTCACATAGCCAGCAATGAGGCGAGTACACAGATACACAAACAAGGGCATTCACGTGCACAAACACACGCACACAAACAGATGAGGGATTACAGACACACAAGCACATGCACACTCACGTACGCCAATAGCACATCACAAGCAAATACAAAGTGACAAAAGATAGCAGACAGAGTTATAGTGACAGCACATTGAAGCATGCATGAAGGGAAAGGACAAATATTCAAGTGCTGTGAGGGACACACACACACACACACATACACACACACACACACACACACACGCACACGCACACACACACACACACACACACACACACACACACACACACATACTTAAGTGTTGACTTTCCTCTCTTTCTCTCTCTGATTATCTGTCTCCCTCCCTCTGCCTCCCATCCTTATCTTCCTCTCTCTTATTTTCTCTCTCTACACTGCTTCCTCTCATTCACTGACGCATCTGCTGCTCTTAATGAAATGCTGCATAATCAGGATTGCAGATTGCAGGATTGTGATTGGTCCTATAGGCAAAATGCACACATGTGCATGCATAACCAGAAACACCGAACACACACACACAGTGGTGGAGTGGGGTTGGGGGGAGGTCATGATCCTTCCAGAGAGAAGGGAATCAGAGTTGCAATTCTAGAGCTTATCGCTGAAAGAGGGTAAGACCATATCTGACACGCCAGCATGCACGGTATGTAAACCTCTATACACACAAACACACACACACACACAGGAAAGAGAGTGTGTGTGTGTGTGTGTGTGTGTGTGTGTGTGTGTGTGTGTGTGTGTGTGTGTGTGTGTGTTTGAATCCGCAGACCCACATGCATATGTGGTGAGATAACCCTTCGCAGTATTTTTGGAAAATCTATCCCAGCACGCAAGTGGTGAGACACTGATCCGTCTGCCGAGGTGTCTATTACCGACACTGCATTCAGCAAGCGGGAGGGTCAGCATGGGCAGAAGAGAGACAGAAGGAGGGAAAGAGCAAAGAATTGGGTGAGGGAAGCGAGAGGAAAGCAAACAGAAGAGACACGCAGCGTGAGGGGAGCAAAGAAAGGAAGAGATAAGACACAGAGCGATGGAGGAGGGAAGGCAGGGATAGATGGTGAGGTATTAGTGGGTAGAGGGACCTGGTGAGAAATATTAACAGTGTCTTGTATATCATAAAAAAAGAGAGAGAACAGAAATGAAAGAGGAAGAAAAGGAAAATGCGAAATAGGGAAGAGGAGCAAATGCATAAGAGCAGAGAACATGGAGGGAGGATGCTGAGGAGGAGGGACACTGGGAGCTGCTGGAAAGGAATGAAAGGTAAAATACTGCAAAGGGGGAGGGGGTTGCTTGTTAATACACACATACTACAGCACTATAACAAACCATAAATTTGCATCATCACAATCAAACTATAGGCAACATGTGCAAAACACCCAAGGTAATTTCCAATAAATTGTAAACAATAAAATTTCAGTGAGAGAGCTCAGCTCACATCTCACTGGCCTGACTCCTTGTGTGGTAGGACAGCAGTCATTGGTTATCACAAGTAAGCAAACACTGACAGAGCACGCTATTGGCTGAAGAGAAGGACGAACAGCAAAAGGCACAAAACACCATTGGTTAGTAATCACGGATATGCTTTTGGCAGTTCCTGGGTCATTCGTGTGCTTGCACGTGCACATATGTGTGTATGTGTGTATGTGTGTATGTGTGTGTGAATATGTGTGTGGGTCCCAGGCCTCAAGCAACCAGGCCAGCGGCTACAATTACAGTGACGGATGTGAAAGAACTGGGTCGGCTTCGCAAGAGATCTGCCCCTGGGACGACAAGACCAGCCAGAGCCCTGAATCAATACGCAACACATGCACACACAGGCAGGCAGGCAGGCACACTCACACACTCTCACACACACACACACACTCACACACTCACAAGGTTGCATGTGACAAACATTTACATAGAAAACCAAAGGACAGATATGAATAACACAAAACGGGACACGTACTACATGGAACAAAAAATGCAAGCAGGCAATCAGTTGACATATTTTTCCCATTTCTTCTGTGAACACCCAAAATCCAGATGAGTGCCTGCTCCTGTGTCCCTGTCTGACTCTCTGACTTTCACCCCCCCCCCCCCCCCCCCCAC